>NW_026536242.1:0-120605 GCF_028551555.1 Melozone crissalis | reverse complement strand
CCAACTGAGAGAAAACAGTACCTGACCACTCTCCTGCCTTTTCTATTCACATGAACATTCGATTGCAAGCTGTTTTGGACAACTTTCTTTCTCTTTTTGCAAAACACTCGGCAGACCTCCGTGCAGCCTCTAGAACACGATGGGAGATGTTTTCTGTGCTGGCACAGTTTCTCCTTGCCAGACAGAGTGGAAAAGCTTTTTGCTAAGATGTAGACGAGAAGAGAGGCCTAAAGACGCAGGTACGGTGCTCTGCAGAGCTAAGCACAGCTCCCGGACCTCTTTCGGCAGAAGGCGCACACCGCAGAGCACTGTGAGCGGCAGAATCGTCTGTTGCGCGAAGAAGCAGCTTCTTCGTCTCCGGGAGCCGGAGAGAGCGGCAACTTCGCAAAGGTGATGAAACAAGCTGTACAACACTGCGATTGTGTGCGCAGCTTGCCAAGTGAGAGGAAAACAGTACCTGACCACTCTCCTGCCTTTTGTAATCACATGAACATTCGATTGCAAGCTGTTTTGGGACAACTTTCTTTCTCTTCTTGCAAAACACTCGGCAGACCTCCGTGCCGCCTCTAGAACACGATGGAAGATGTTTTTTGTGCTGGCACAGTTTCTCCTTGCCAGACAGAGTGGAAAAGCTTTTTCTTAAGATGTAGACGAGAAGAGAGGCTAAAGACGAAGGTATGGTGCTCTGCAGAGCTAAGCACCGCTCCCGGGCCTCTTTCGGCAGAAGACACACACTGCAGAGCACAGTGAGCGGCAGAATCGTCTTTGGGCGAAAAAGCAGCTTCTTCGTCTCCAGGAGCCGGAGAGAGCGGCAACTTCGCAAAGGTGATGAACAAGCTGTACAACACTGCGATTGTGTGGCGCAGCTTGCCAACTGAGAGAAAACAGTACCTGACCACTCTCCTGCCTTTTCTATTCACATGAACATTCGATTGCAAGCTGTTTTGGACAACTTTCTTTCTCTTCTTGCAAAACACTCGGCAGACCTCCGTGCAGCCTCTAGAACACGATGGGAGATGTTTTCTGTGCTGGCACAGTTTCTCCTTGCCAGACAGAGTGGAAAAGCTTTTTGCTAAGATGTAGACGAGAAGAGAGGCTAAAGACGAAGGTACGGTGCTCTGCAGAGCTAAGCACAGCTCCCGGGCCTCTTTCGGCAGAAGGCGCACACCGCAGAGCACTGTGAGCGGCAGAATCGTCTTTGCGCGAAGAAGCAGCTCTTCGTCTCCGGGAGCCGAGAGAGCGGCAACTTCGCAAAGGTGATGAACAAGCTGTACAACACTGCGATTGTGGTGCGCAGCTTGCCAACTGAGAGAAAACAGTACCTGACCACTCTCCTGCCTTTTCTATTCACATGAACATTCGATTGCAAGTTGTTTTGGACAACTTTCTTTCTCTTCTTGCAAGTACTCGGCAGACCTCCGTGCAGCCTCTAGAACACGATGGGAGATGTTTTTTGTGCTGGCACAGTTTCTCCTTGCCAGACAGAGTGGAAAAGCTTTTTGCTAAGATGTAGACGAGAAGAGAGGCTAAAGACGAAGGTACGGTGCTCTGCAGAGCTAAGCACAGCTCCCGGTCCTCTTTCGGCAGAAGGCGCACACCGCAGAGCACTGTGAGCGGCAGAATCGTCTTTGCGCGAAGAAGCAGCTTCTTCGTCTCCGGGAGCCGGAGATGAGAGCGGGCAGCTTCGCAAATGTGATGAAACAAGCTGTACAACACTGCGATTGTGTGCGCAGCTTGCCAAGTGAGAGAAAACAGTACCTGACCACTCTCCTGCCTTTTGTAATCACATGAACATTCGATTGCAAGCTGTTTTGGACAACTTTCTTTCTCTTCTTGCAAAACACTCGGGCAGACCTCGTGCCGCCTCTAGAACACGATGGAGATGTTTTTTGTGCTGGCACAGTTTCTCCTTGCCAGACAGAGTGGAAAAGCTTTTTGCTAAGATGTAGACGAGAAGAGAGGCTAAAGACGAAGGTACGGTGCTCTGCAGAGCTAAGCACCGCTCCCGGTCCTCTTTCGGCAGAAGGCGCACACCGCAGAGCACTGTGAGCGGCAGAATCGTCTTTGCGCGAAGAAGCAGCTTCTTCGTCTCCGGGAGCCGGAGAGAGCGGCAGCTTCGCAAATGTGATGAAACAAGCTGTTCGACACTGCGATTGTGTGCGCAGCTTGCCAACTGAGAGAAAACAGTACCTGACCACTCTCCTGCCTTTTCTATTCACATGAACATTCGATTGCAAGCTGTTTTGGACAACTTTCTTTCTCTTCTTGCAAAACACTCGGCAGACCTCCGTGCAGCCTCTAGAACACGATGGGAGATGTTTTTTGTGCTGGCACAGTTTCTCCTTGCCAGACAGAGTGAAAAGCTTTTTGCTAAGATGTAGACGAGAAGAGAGGCTAAAGACGAAGGTACGGTGCTCTGCAGAGCTAAGCACCGCTCCCGGACCTCTTTCGGCAGAAGGCCCACACCGCAGAGCACTGTGAGCGGCAGAATCGTCTTTTGCGCGAAGAAGCAGCTTCCTTCGTCTCGGGAGCCGGAGAGAGCGGCAACTTCGCAAAGGTGATGAAACAAGCTGTACAACACTGCGATTGTGGTGCGCAGCTTGCCAACTGAGAGAAAACAGTACCTGACCACTCTCCTGCCTTTTGTAATCACATGAACATTCGATTGCAAGCTGTTTTGGACAACTTTCTTTCTCTTCTTGCAAAACACTCGGCAGACCTCCGTGCCGCCTCTAGAACCACGATGGGAGATGTTTTTTGTGCTGGCACAGTTTCTCCTTGCCAGACAGAGTGGAAAAGCTTTTTGCTAAGATGTAGACGAGAAGAGAGGCTAAAGAAGCAGGTATGGTGCTCTGCAGAGCTAAGCACCGGCTCCCCGGCCTCTTTCGCAGAAGACACACACTGCAGAGCACAGTGAGCGGCCAGAATCGTCTTTGGGCGAAAAGCAGCTTCTTCGTCTCCAGGAGCCGGGAGAGAGCGGCAACTTCGCAAAGGTGATGAAACAAGCTGTACAACACTGCGATTGTGTGCGCAGCTTGCCAACTGAGAGAAAACAGTACCTGACCACTCTCCTGCCTTTTCTATTCACATGAACATTCGATTGCAAGCTGTTTCGGACAACTTTCTTTCTCTTCTTGCAAAACACTCGGCAGACCTCCGTGCAGCCTCTAGAACACGATGGGAGATGTTTTCTGTGCTGGCACAGTTTCTCCTTGCCAGACAGAGTGGAAAAGCTTTTTGCTAAGATGTAGACGAGAAGAGAGGCTAAAGACGAAGGTACGGTGCTCTGCAGAGCTAAGCACAGCTCCCGGGCCTCTTTCGGCAGAAGGCGCACACCGCAGAGCACTGTGAGCGGCAGAATCGTCTTTGCGCGAAGAAGCAGCTTCTTCGTCTCCGGGAGCCGGAGAGAGCGGCAACTTCGCAAAGGTGATGAAACAAGCTGTACAACACTGCGATTGTGTGCGCAGCTTGCCAACTGAGAGAAAACAGTACCTGACCACTCTCCTGCCTTTTGTAATCACATGAACATTCGATTGCAAGCTGTTTTGGACAACTTTCTTTCTCTTCTTGCAAAACACTCGGCAGACCTCCGTGCCGCCTCTAGAACACGATGGGAGATGTTTTCTGTGCTGGCACAGTTTCTCCTTGCCAGACAGAGTGGA
The DNA here is from genome assembly GCF_028551555.1 of Melozone crissalis. Lineage (NCBI taxonomy): Eukaryota > Metazoa > Chordata > Aves > Passeriformes > Passerellidae > Melozone > Melozone crissalis. Next base: position 116,943 of record NW_026536242.1, on the reverse strand, counting down.
AAAGCTTTTTGCTAAGATGTAGACGAGAAGAGAGGCTAAAGACGAAGGTACGGTGCTCTGCAGAGCTAAGCACCGCTCCCGGGCCTCTTTCGGCAGAAGACATACACTGCAGGGCACTATGAGCGGCAGAATCGTCTTTGCGCGAAGAAGCAGCTTCTTCGTCTCCGGGAGCCGGAGAGAGCGGCAACTTCGCAAAGGTGATGAAACAAGCTGTACAACACTGCGATTGGTGTGCGCAGCTTGCCAACTGAGAGAAAACAGTACCTGACCACTCTCCTGCCTTTTCTATTCACATGAACATTCGATTGCAAGCTGTTTTGGACAACTTTCTTTCTCTTTTTGCAAAACACTCGGCAGACCTCCGTGCAGCCTCTAGAACACGATGGGAGATGTTTTCTGTGCTGGCACAGTTTCTCCTTGCCAGACAGAGTGGAAAAGCTTTTTGCTAAGATGTAGACGAGAAGAGAGGCTAAAGACGAAGGTACGGTGCTCTGCAGAGCTAAGCACAGCTCCCGGACCTCTTTCGGCAGAAGGCGCACACCGCAGAGCACTGTGAGCGGCAGAATCGTCTTTGCGCGAAGAAGCAGCTTCTTCGTCTCCGGGAGCCGGAGAGAGCGGCAACTTCGCAAAGGTGATGAAACAAGCTGTACAACACTGCGATTGTGTGCGCAGCTTGCCAACTGAGAGAAAACAGTACCTGACCACTCTCCTGCCTTTTGTAATCACATGAACATTCGATTGCAAGCTGTTTTGGACAACTTTCTTTCTCTTCTTGCAAAACACTCGGCAGACCTCCGTGCCGCCTCTAGAACACGATGGAAGATGTTTTTTGTGCTGGCACAGTTTCTCCTTGCCAGACAGAGTGGAAAAGCTTTTTCTTAAGATGTAGACGAGAAGAGAGGCTAAAGACGAAGGTATGGTGCTCTGCAGAGCTAAGCACCGCTCCCGGGCCTCTTTCGGCAGAAGACACACACTGCAGAGCACAGTGAGCGGCAGAATCGTCTTTGGGCGAAAAAGCAGCTTCTTCGTCTCCAGGAGCCGGAGAGAGCGGCAACTTCGCAAAGGTGATGAAACAAGCTGTACAACACTGCGATTGTGTGCGCAGCTTGCCAACTGAGAGAAAACAGTACCTGACCACTCTCCTGCCTTTTCTATTCACATGAACATTCGATTGCAAGCTGTTTTGGACAACTTTCTTTCTCTTCTTGCAAAACACTCGGCAGACCTCCGTGCAGCCTCTAGAACACGATGGGAGATGTTTTCTGTGCTGGCACAGTTTCTCCTTGCCAGACAGAGTGGAAAAGCTTTTTGCTAAGATGTAGACGAGAAGAGAGGCTAAAGACGAAGGTACGGTGCTCTGCAGAGCTAAGCACAGCTCCCGGGCCTCTTTCGGCAGAAGGCGCACACCGCAGAGCACTGTGAGCGGCAGAATCGTCTTTGCGCGAAGAAGCAGCTTCTTCGTCTCCGGGAGCCGGAGAGAGCGGCAACTTCGCAAAGGTGATGAAACAAGCTGTACAACACTGCGATTGTGTGCGCAGCTTGCCAACTGAGAGAAAACAGTACCTGACCACTCTCCTGCCTTTTCTATTCACATGAACATTCGATTGCAAGTTGTTTTGGACAACTTTCTTTCTCTTCTTGCAAAGTACTCGGCAGACCTCCGTGCAGCCTCTAGAACACGATGGGAGATGTTTTTTGTGCTGGCACAGTTTCTCCTTGCCAGACAGAGTGGAAAAGCTTTTTGCTAAGATGTAGACGAGAAGAGAGGCTAAAGACGAAGGTACGGTGCTCTGCAGAGCTAAGCACAGCTCCCGGTCCTCTTTCGGCAGAAGGCGCACACCGCAGAGCACTGTGAGCGGCAGAATCGTCTTTGCGCGAAGAAGCAGCTTCTTCGTCTCCGGGAGCCGGAGAGAGCGGCAGCTTCGCAAATGTGATGAAACAAGCTGTACAACACTGCGATTGTGTGCGCAGCTTGCCAAGTGAGAGAAAACAGTACCTGACCACTCTCCTGCCTTTTGTAATCACATGAACATTCGATTGCAAGCTGTTTTGGACAACTTTCTTTCTCTTCTTGCAAAACACTCGGCAGACCTCCGTGCCGCCTCTAGAACACGATGGGAGATGTTTTTTGTGCTGGCACAGTTTCTCCTTGCCAGACAGAGTGGAAAAGCTTTTTGCTAAGATGTAGACGAGAAGAGAGGCTAAAGACGAAGGTACGGTGCTCTGCAGAGCTAAGCACCGCTCCCGGTCCTCTTTCGGCAGAAGGCGCACACCGCAGAGCACTGTGAGCGGCAGAATCGTCTTTGCGCGAAGAAGCAGCTTCTTCGTCTCCGGGAGCCGGAGAGAGCGGCAGCTTCGCAAATGTGATGAAACAAGCTGTTCGACACTGCGATTGTGTGCGCAGCTTGCCAACTGAGAGAAAACAGTACCTGACCACTCTCCTGCCTTTTCTATTCACATGAACATTCGATTGCAAGCTGTTTTGGACAACTTTCTTTCTCTTCTTGCAAAACACTCGGCAGACCTCCGTGCAGCCTCTAGAACACGATGCGAGATGTTTTTTGTGCTGGCACAGTTTCTCCTTGCCAGACAGAGTGGAAAAGCTTTTTGCTAAGATGTAGACGAGAAGAGAGGCTAAAGACGAAGGTACGGTGCTCTGCAGAGCTAAGCACCGCTCCCGGACCTCTTTCGGCAGAAGGCCCACACCGCAGAGCACTGTGAGCGGCAGAATCGTCTTTGCGCGAAGAAGCAGCTTCTTCGTCTCCGGGAGCCGGAGAGAGCGGCAACTTCGCAAAGGTGATGAAACAAGCTGTACAACACTGCGATTGTGTGCGCAGCTTGCCAACTGAGAGAAAACAGTACCTGACCACTCTCCTGCCTTTTGTAATCACATGAACATTCGATTGCAAGCTGTTTTGGACAACTTTCTTTCTCTTCTTGCAAAACACTCGGCAGACCTCCGTGCCGCCTCTAGAACACGATGGGAGATGTTTTTTGTGCTGGCACAGTTTCTCCTTGCCAGACAGAGTGGAAAAGCTTTTTGCTAAGATGTAGACGAGAAGAGAGGCTAAAGAAGCAGGTATGGTGCTCTGCAGAGCTAAGCACCGCTCCCCGGCCTCTTTCGGCAGAAGACACACACTGCAGAGCACAGTGAGCGGCAGAATCGTCTTTGGGCGAAAAAGCAGCTTCTTCGTCTCCAGGAGCCGGAGAGAGCGGCAACTTCGCAAAGGTGATGAAACAAGCTGTACAACACTGCGATTGTGTGCTTAGCTTGCCAACTGAGAGAAAACAGTACCTGACCACTCTCCTGCCTTTTCTATTCACATGAACATTCGATTGCAAGCTGTTTTGGACAACTTTCTTTCTCTTCTTGCAAAACACTCGGCAGACCTCCGTGCAGCCTCTAGAACACGATGGGAGATGTTTTCTGTGCTGGCACAGTTTCTCCTTGCCAGACAGAGTGGAAAAGCTTTTTGCTAAGATGTAGACGAGAAGAGAGGCTAAAGACGAAGGTACGGTGCTCTGCAGAGCTAAGCACAGCTCCCGGGCCTCTTTCGGCAGAAGGCGCACACCGCAGAGCACTGTGAGCGGCAGAATCGTCTTTGCGCGAAGAAGCAGCTTCTTCGTCTCCGGGAGCCGGAGAGAGCGGCAACTTCGCAAAGGTGATGAAACAAGCTGTACAACACTGCGATTGTGTGCGCAGCTTGCCAACTGAGAGAAAACAGTACCTGACCACTCTCCTGCCTTTTGTAATCACATGAACATTCGATTGCAAGCTGTTTTGGACAACTTTCTTTCTCTTCTTGCAAAACACTCGGCAGACCTCCGTGCAGCCTCTAGAACACGATGGGAGATGTTTTCTGTGCTGGCACAGTTTCTCCTTGCCAGACAGAGTGGAAAAGCTTTTTGCTAAGATGTAGACGAGAAGAGAGGCTAAAGACGAAGGTACGGTGCTCTGCAGAGCTAAGCACCGCTCCCGGGCCTCTTTCGGCAGAAGACATACACTGCAGGGCACTATGAGCGGCAGAATCGTCTTTGCGCGAAGAAGCAGCTTCTTCGTCTCCGGGAGCCGGAGAGAGCGGCAACTTCGCAAAGGTGATGAAACAAGCTGTACAACACTGCGATTGTGTGCGCAGCTTGCCAACTGAGAGAAAACAGTACCTGACCACTCTCCTGCCTTTTCTATTCACATGAACATTCGATTGCAAGCTGTTTTGGACAACTTTCTTTCTCTTTTTGCAAAACACTCGGCAGACCTCCGTGCAGCCTCTAGAACACGATGGGAGATGTTTTCTGTGCTGGCACAGTTTCTCCTTGCCAGACAGAGTGGAAAAGCTTTTTGCTAAGATGTAGACGAGAAGAGAGGCTAAAGACGAAGGTACGGTGCTCTGCAGAGCTAAGCACCGTTCCCGGACCTCTTTCGGCAGAAGGCGCACACCGCAGAGCACTGTGAGCGGCAGAATCGTCTTTGCGCGAAGAAGCAGCTTCTTCGTCTCCGGGAGCCGGAGAGAGCGGCAACTTCGCAAAGGTGATGAAACAAGCTGTACAACACTGCGATTGTGTGCGCAGCTTGCCAACTGAGAGAAAACAGTACCTGACCACTCTCCTGCCTTTTGTAATCACATGAACATTCGATTGCAAGCTGTTTTGGACAACTTTCTTTCTCTTCTTGCAAAACACTCGGCAGACCTCCGTGCCGCCTCTAGAACACGATGGAAGATGTTTTTTGTGCTGGCACAGTTTCTCCTTGCCAGACAGAGTGGAAAAGCTTTTTCTTAAGATGTAGACGAGAAGAGAGGCTAAAGAAGCAGGTATGGTGCTCTGCAGAGCTAAGCACCGCTCCCGGGCCTCTTTCGGCAGAAGACACACACTGCAGAGCACAGTGAGCGGCAGAATCGTCTTTGGGCGAAAAAGCAGCTTCTTCGTCTCCAGGAGCCGGAGAGAGCGGCAACTTCGCAAAGGTGATGAAACAAGCTGTACAACACTGCGATTGTGTGCGCAGCTTGCCAACTGAGAGAAAACAGTACCTGACCACTCTCCTGCCTTTTCTATTCACATGAACATTCGATTGCAAGCTGTTTTGGACAACTTTCTTTCTCTTCTTGCAAAACACTCGGCAGACCTCCGTGCAGCCTCTAGAACACGATGGGAGATGTTTTCTGTGCTGGCACAGTTTCTCCTTGCCAGACAGAGTGGAAAAGCTTTTTGCTAAGATGTAGACGAGAAGAGAGGCTAAAGACGAAGGTACGGTGCTCTGCAGAGCTAAGCACAGCTCCCGGGCCTCTTTCGGCAGAAGGCGCACACCGCAGAGCACTGTGAGCGGCAGAATCGTCTTTGCGCGAAGAAGCAGCTTCTTCGTCTCCGGGAGCCGGAGAGAGCGGCAACTTCGCAAAGGTGATGAAACAAGCTGTACAACACTGCGATTGTGTGCGCAGCTTGCCAACTGAGAGAAAACAGTACCTGACCACTCTCCTGCCTTTTCTATTCACATGAACATTCGATTGCAAGTTGTTTTGGACAACTTTCTTTCTCTTCTTGCAAAGTACTCGGCAGACCTCCGTGCAGCCTCTAGAACACGATGGGAGATGTTTTTTGTGCTGGCACAGTTTCTCCTTGCCAGACAGAGTGGAAAAGCTTTTTGCTAAGATGTAGACGAGAAGAGAGGCTAAAGACGAAGGTACGGTGCTCTGCAGAGCTAAGCACAGCTCCCGGTCCTCTTTCGGCAGAAGGCGCACACCGCAGAGCACTGTGAGCGGCAGAATCGTCTTTGCGCGAAGAAGCAGCTTCTTCGTCTCCGGGAGCCGGAGAGAGCGGCAGCTTCGCAAATGTGATGAAACAAGCTCTTCGACACTGCGATTGTGTGCGCAGCTTGCCAACTGAGAGAAAACAGTACCTGACCACTCTCCTGCCTTTTCTATTCACATGAACATTCGATTGCAAGCTGTTTTGGACAACTTTCTTTCTCTTCTTGCAAAACACTCGGCAGACCTCCGTGCAGCCTCTAGAACACGATGGGAGATGTTTTTTGTGCTGGCACAGTTTCTCCTTGCCAGACAGAGTGGAAAAGCTTTTTGCTAAGATGTAGACGAGAAGAGAGGCTAAAGACGAAGGTACGGTGCTCTGCAGAGCTAAGCACCGCTCCCGGGCGTCTTTCGGCAGAAGGCGCACACCGCAGAGCACTGTGAGCGGCAGAATCGTCTTTGCGCGAAGAAGCAGCTTCTTCGTCTCCGGGAGCCGGAGAGAGCGACAACTTCGCAAAGGTGATGAAACAAGCTGTACAACACTGCGATTGTGTGCTTAGCTTGCCAAGTGAGAGAAAACAGTACCTGACCACTCTCCTGCCTTTTCTATTCACATGAACATTCCATTGCAAGCTGTTTTGGACAACTTTCTTTCTCTTCTTGCAAAACACTCGGCAGACCTCCGTGCAGCCTCTAGAACACGATGGGAGATGTTTTCTGTGCTGGCACAGTTTCTCCTTGCCAGACAGAGTGGAAAAGCTTTTTGCTAAGATGTAGACGAGAAGAGAGGCTAAAGACGAAGGTACGGTGCTCTGCAGAGCTAAGCACCGCTCCCGGGCCTCTTTCGGCAGAAGGCGCACACCGCAGAGCACTGTGAGCGGCAGAATCGTCTTTGCGCGAAGAAGCAGCTTCTTCGTCTCCGGGAGCCGGAGAGAGCGGCAACTTCGCAAAGGTGATGAAACAAGCTGTACAACACTGCGATTGTGTGCGCAGCTTGCCAACTGAGAGAAAACAGTACCTCACCACTCTCCTGCCTTTTCTATTCACATGAACATTCGATTGCAAGCTGTTTTGGACAACTTTCTTTCTCTTCTTGCAAAACACTCGGCAGACCTCTGTGCAGCCTCTAGAACACGATGGGAGATGTTTTCTGTGCTGGCACAGTTTCTCCTTGCCAGACAGAGTGGAAAAGCTTTTTGCTAAGATGTAGACGAGAAGAGAGGCTAAAGACGAAGGTACGGTGCTCTGCAGAGCTAAGCACCGCTCCCGGACCTCTTTCGGCAGAAGGCGCACACCGCAGAGCAGAGTGAGCGGCAGAATCGTCTTTGCGCGAAGAAACAGCTTCTTCGTCTCCGGGAGCCGGAGAGAGCGGCAACTTCGCAAAGGTGATGAAACAAGCTGTACAACACTGCGATTGTGTGCGCAGCTTGCCAACTGAGAGAAAACAGTACCTGACGACTCTCCTGCCTTTTGTAATCACATGAACATTCGATTGCAAGCTGTTTTGGACAACTTTCTTTCTCTTCTTGCAAAACACTCGGCAGACCTCCGTGCCGCCTCTAGAACACGATGGGAGATGTTTTTTGTGCTGGCACAGTTTCTCCTTGCCAGACAGAGTGGAAAAGCTTTTTGCTAAGATGTAGACGAGAGGAGAGGCTAAAGAAGCAGGTATGGTGCTCTGCAGAGCTAAGCACCGCTCCCGGGCCTCTTTCGGCAGAAGACACACACTGCAGAGCACAGTGAGCGGCAGAATCGTCTTTGGGCGAAAAAGCAGCTTCTTCGTCTCCGGGAGCCGGAGAGAGCGGCAACTTCGCAAAGGTGATGAAACAAGCTGTACAACACTGCGATTGTGTGCGCAGCTTGCCAACTGAGAGAAAACAGTACCTGACCACTCTCCTGCCTTTTCTATACACATGAACATTCGATTGCAAGCTGTTTTGGACAACTTTCTTTCTCTTCTTGCAAAACACTCGGCAGACCTCCGTGCAGCCTCTAGAACACGATGGGAGATGTTTTCTGTGCTGGCACAGTTTCTCCTTGCCAGACAGAGTGGAAAAGCTTTTTGCTAAGATGTAGACGAGAAGAGAGGCTAAAGACGAAGGTACGGTGCTCTGCAGAGCTAAGCACCGCTCCCGGGCGTCTTTCGGCAGAAGGCGCACACCGCAGAGCACTGTGAGCGGCAGAATCGTCTTTGCGCGAAGAAGCAGCTTCTTCGTCTCCGGGAGCCGGAGAGAGCGGCAACTTCGCAAAGGTGATGAAACAAGCTGTACAACACTGCGATTGTGTGCGCAGTTTGCCAACTGAGAGAAAACAGTACCTGACCACTCTCCTGCCTTTTCTATTCACATGAACATTCGATTGCAAGCTGTTTTGGACAACTTTCTTTCTCTTCTTGCAAAACACTCGGCAGACCTCCGTGCAGCCTCTAGAAGACGATGGGACATGTTTTCTGTGCTGGCACAGTTTTTCTTTGCCAGACAGAGTGGAAAAGATTTTTGCTAAGATGTAGACGAGAAGAGAGGCTAATGAAGCAGGTATGGTGCTCTGCAGAGCTAAGCACAGCTCCCGGGCCTCTTTCGGCAGAAGGCGCACACCGCAGAGCACTGTGAGCGGCAGAATCGTCTTTGCGCGAAGAAGCAGCTTCTTCGTCTCCGGGAGCCGGAGAGAGCGACAGCTTCGCAAAGGTGATGAAACAATCTGTACGACACTGCGATTGTGTGCGCAGCTTGCCAAGTGAGAGAAAACAGTACCTGACCACTCTCCTGCCTTTTCTATTCACTTGAACATTTGATTGCAAGCTGTTTTGGACAACTTTCTTTCTCTTCTTGCAAAACACTCGGCAGACCTCCGTGCAGCCTCTAGAACACGATGGGAGATGTTTTTTGTGCTGGCACAGTTTCTCCTTGCCAGACAGAGTGGAAAAGCTTTTTGCTAAGATGTAGACGAGAAGAGAGGCTAAAGACGAAGGTACGGTGCTCTGCAGAGCTAAGCACCGCTCCCGGGCGTCTTTCGGCAGAAGGCGCACACCGCAGAGCACTGTGAGCGGCAGAATCGTCTTTGCGCGAACAAGCAGCTTCTTCGTCTCCGGGAGCCGGAGAGAGCGACAACTTCGCAAAGGTGATGAAACAAGCTGTACAACAATGCGATTGTGTGCGCAGCTTGCCAACTGAGAGAAAACAGTACCTGACCACTCTCCTGCCTTTTCTATTCACATGAACATTCGATTGCAAGCTGTTTTGGACAACTTTCTTTCTCTTCTTGCAAAACACTCGGCAGACCTCCGTGCAGCCTCTAGAACACGATGGGAGATGTTTTCTGTGCTGGCACAGTTTCTCCTTGCCAGACAGAGTGGAAAAGCTTTTTGCTAAGATGTAGAGGAGAGGAGAGGCTAAAGACGAAGGTACGGTGCTCTGCAGAGCTAAGCACCGCTCCCGGACCTCTTTCGGCAGAAGGCGCACACCGCAGAGCACTGTGAGCGGCAGAATCGTCTTTGCGCGAAGAAGCAGCTTCTTCGTCTCCGGGAGCCGGAGAGAGCGGCAACTTCGCAAAGGTGATGAAACAAGCTGTACAACACTGCGATTGTGTGCGCAGCTTGCCAAGTGAGAGAAAACAGTACCTGACCACTCTCCTGCCTTTTCTATTCACATGAACATTCGATTGCAAGCTGTTTTGGACAACTTTCTTTCTCTTCTTGCAAAACACTCGGCAGACCTCCGTGCAGCCTCTAGAACACGATGGGAGATGTTTTCTGTGCTGGCACAGTTTCTCCTTGCCAGACAGAGTGGAAAAGCTTTTTGCTAAGATGTAGACGAGAAGAGAGGCTAAAGACGAAGGTACGGTGCTCTGCAGAGCTAAGCACCGCTCCCGGGCCTCTTTCGGCAGAAGGCGCACACCGCAGAGCACTGTGAGCGGCAGAATCGTCTTTGCGCGAAGAAGCAGCTTCTTCGTCTCCGGGAGCCGGAGAGAGCGGCAACTTCGCAAAGGTGATGAAACAAGCTGTACAACACTGCGATTGTGTGCGCAGCTTGCCAACTGAGAGAAAACAGTACCTGACCACTCTCCTGCCTTTTGTAATCACATGAACATTCGATTGCAAGCTGTTTTGGACAACTTTCTTTCTCTTCTTGCAAAACACTCGGCAGACCTCCGTGCAGCTTCTAGAACACGATGGGAGATGTTTTCTGTGCTGGCACAGTTTCTCCTTGCCAGACAGAGTGGAAAAGCTTTTTGCTAAGATGTAGACGAGAAGAGAGGCTAAAGAAGCAGGTATGGTGCTCTGCAGAGCGAAGCACAGCTCCCGGGCCTCTTTCGGCAGAAGGCGCACACCGCAGAGCACTGTGAGCGGCAGAATCGTCTTTGCGCGAACAAGCAGCTTCTTCGTCTCCGGGAGCCGGAGAGAGCGGCAACTTCCCAAAGGTGATGAAACAAGCTGTACAACACTGCGATTGTGTGCGCAGCTTGCCAACTGAGAGAAAACAGTACCTGACCACTCTCCTGCCTTTTCTATTCACATGAACATTCGATTGCAAGCTGTTTTGGACAACTTTCTTTCTCTTCTTGCAAAACACTCGGCAGACCTCCGTGCAGCCTCTAGAACACGATGGGAGATGTTTTCTGTGCTGGCACAGTTTCTCCTTGCCAGACAGAGTGGAAAAGCTTTTTGCTAAGATGTAGACGAGAAGAGAGGCTAAAGACGAAGGTACGGTGCTCTGCAGAGCTAAGCACCGCTCCCGGACCTCTTTCGGCAGAAGGCGCACACCGCAGAGCACTGTGAGCGGCAGAATCGTCTTTGCGCGAAGAAGCAGCTTCTTCGTCTCCGGGAGCCGGAGAGAGCGGCAACTTCGCAAAGGTGATGAAACAAGCTGTACAACACTGCGATTGTGTGCGCAGCTTGCCAACTGAGAGAAAACAGTACCTGACCACTCTCCTGCCTTTTCTATTCACTTGAACATTCGATTGCAAGCTGTTTTGGACAACTTTCTTTCTCTTCTTGCAAAACACTCGGCAGACCTCCGTGCAGCCTCTAGAACACGATGGGAGATGTTTTTTGTGCTGGCACAGTTTCTCCTTGCCAGACAGAGTGGAAAAGCTTTTTGCTAAGATGTAGACGAGAAGAGAGGCTAAAGACGAAGGTACGGTGCTCTGCAGAGCTAAGCACCGCTCCCGGTCCTCTTTCGGCAGAAGGCGCACACCGCAGAGCACTGTGAGCGGCAGAATCGTCTTTGCGCGAAGAAGCAGCTTCTTCGTCTCCGGGAGCCGGAGAGAGCGGCAGCTTCGCAAATGTGATGAAACAAGCTGTTCGACACTGCGATTGTGTGCGCAGCTTGCCAACTGAGAGAAAACAGTACCTGACCACTCTCCTGCCTTTTCTATTCACATGAACATTCGATTGCAAGCTGTTTTGGACAACTTTCTTTCTCTTCTTGCAAAACACTCGGCAGACCTCCGTGCAGCCTCTAGAACACGATGCGAGATGTTTTTTGTGCTGGCACAGTTTCTCCTTGCCAGACAGAGTGGAAAAGCTTTTTGCTAAGATGTAGACGAGAAGAGAGGCTAAAGACGAAGGTACGGTGCTCTGCAGAGCTAAGCACCGCTCCCGGACCTCTTTCGGCAGAAGGCCCACACCGCAGAGCACTGTGAGCGGCAGAATCGTCTTTGCGCGAAGAAGCAGCTTCTTCGTCTCCGGGAGCCGGAGAGAGCGGCAACTTCGCAAAGGTGATGAAACAAGCTGTACAACACTGCGATTGTGTGCGCAGCTTGCCAACTGAGAGAAAACAGTACCTGACGACTCTCCTGCCTTTTGTAATCACATGAACATTCGATTGCAAGCTGTTTTGGACAACTTTCTTTCTCTTCTTGCAAAACACTCGGCAGACCTCCGTGCCGCCTCTAGAACACGATGGGAGATGTTTTTTGTGCTGGCACAGTTTCTCCTTGCCAGACAGAGTGGAAAAGCTTTTTGCTAAGATGTAGACGAGAAGAGAGGCTAAAGAAGCAGGTATGGTGCTCTGCAGAGCTAAGCACCGCTCCCCGGCCTCTTTCGGCAGAAGACACACACTGCAGAGCACAGTGAGCGGCAGAATCGTCTTTGGGCGAAAAAGCAGCTTCTTCGTCTCCAGGAGCCGGAGAGAGCGGCAACTTCGCAAAGGTGATGAAACAAGCTGTACAACACTGCGATTGTGTGCTTAGCTTGCCAACTGAGAGAAAACAGTACCTGACCACTCTCCTGCCTTTTCTATTCACATGAACATTCAATTGCAAGCTGTTTTGGACAACTTTCTTTCTCTTCTTGCAAAACACTCGGCAGACCTCCGTGCAGCCTCTAGAACACGATGGGAGATGTTTTCTGTGCTGGCACAGTTTCTCCTTGCCAGACAGAGTGGAAAAGCTTTTTGCTAAGATGTAGACGAGAAGAGAGGCTAAAGACGAAGGTACGGTGCTCTGCAGAGCTAAGCACAGCTCCCGGGCCTCTTTCGGCAGAAGGCGCACACCGCAGAGCACTGTGAGCGGCAGAATCGTCTTTGCGCGAAGAAGCAGCTTCTTCGTCTCCGGGAGCCGGAGAGAGCGGCAACTTCGCAAAGGTGATGAAACAAGCTGTACAACACTGCGATTGTGTGCGCAGCTTGCCAACTGAGAGAAAACAGTACCTGACCACTCTCCTGCCTTTTGTAATCACATGAACATTCGATTGCAAGCTGTTTTGGACAACTTTCTTTCTCTTCTTGCAAAACACTCGGCAGACCTCCGTGCCGCCTCTAGAACACGATGGGAGATGTTTTCTGTGCTGGCACAGTTTCTCCTTGCCAGACAGAGTGGAAAAGCTTTTTGCTAAGATGTAGACGAGAAGAGAGGCTAAAGACGAAGGTACGGTGCTCTGCAGAGCTAAGCACCGCTCCCGGGCCTCTTTCGGCAGAAGACATACACTGCAGGGCACTATGAGCGGCAGAATCGTCTTTGCGCGAAGAAGCAGCTTCTTCGTCTCCGGGAGCCGGAGAGAGCGGCAACTTCGCAAAGGTGATGAAACAAGCTGTACAACACTGCGATTGTGTGCGCAGCTTGCCAACTGAGAGAAAACAGTACCTGACCACTCTCCTGCCTTTTCTATTCACATGAACATTCGATTGCAAGCTGTTTTGGACAACTTTCTTTCTCTTTTTGCAAAACACTCGGCAGACCTCCGTGCAGCCTCTAGAACACGATGGGAGATGTTTTCTGTGCTGGCACAGTTTCTCCTTGCCAGACAGAGTGGAAAAGCTTTTTGCTAAGATGTAGACGAGAAGAGAGGCTAAAGACGAAGGTACGGTGCTCTGCAGAGCTAAGCACCGCTCCCGGACCTCTTTCGGCAGAAGGCGCACACCGCAGAGCACTGTGAGCGGCAGAATCGTCTTTGCGCGAAGAAGCAGCTTCTTCGTCTCCGGGAGCCGGAGAGAGCGGCAACTTCGCAAAGGTGATGAAACAAGCTGTACAACACTGCGATTGTGTGCGCAGCTTGCCAACTGAGAGAAAACAGTACCTGACCACTCTCCTGCCTTTTGTAATCACATGAACATTCGATTGCAAGCTGTTTTGGACAACTTTCTTTCTCTTCTTGCAAAACACTCGGCAGACCTCCGTGCCGCCTCTAGAACACGATGGAAGATGTTTTTTGTGCTGGCACAGTTTCTCCTTGCCAGACAGAGTGGAAAAGCTTTTTCTTAAGATGTAGACGAGAAGAGAGGCTAAAGAAGCAGGTATGGTGCTCTGCAGAGCTAAGCACCGCTCCCGGGCCTCTTTCGGCAGAAGACACACACTGCAGAGCACAGTGAGCGGCAGAATCGTCTTTGGGCGAAAAAGCAGCTTCTTCGTCTCCAGGAGCCGGAGAGAGCGGCAACTTCGCAAAGGTGATGAAACAAGCTGTACAACACTGCGATTGTGTGCGCAGCTTGCCAACTGAGAGAAAACAGTACCTGACCACTCTCCTGCCTTTTCTATTCACATGAACATTCGATTGCAAGCTGTTTTGGACAACTTTCTTTCTCTTCTTGCAAAACACTCGGCAGACCTCCGTGCAGCCTCTAGAACACGATGGGAGATGTTTTCTGTGCTGGCACAGTTTCTCCTTGCCAGACAGAGTGGAAAAGCTTTTTGCTAAGATGTAGACGAGAAGAGAGGCTAAAGACGAAGGTACGGTGCTCTGCAGAGCTAAGCACAGCTCCCGGGCCTCTTTCGGCAGAAGGCGCACACCGCAGAGCACTGTGAGCGGCAGAATCGTCTTTGCGCGAAGAAGCAGCTTCTTTGTCTCCGGGAGCCGGAGAGAGCGGCAACTTCGCAAAGGTGATGAAACAAGCTGTACAACACTGCGATTGTGTGCGCAGCTTGCCAACTGAGAGAAAACAGTACCTGACCACTCTCCTGCCTTTTCTATTCACATGAACATTCGATTGCAAGTTGTTTTGGACAACTTTCTTTCTCTTCTTGCAAAGTACTCGGCAGACCTCCGTGCAGCCTCTAGAACACGATGGGAGATGTTTTTTGTGCTGGCACAGTTTCTCCTTGCCAGACAGAGTGGAAAAGCTTTTTGCTAAGATGTAGACGAGAAGAGAGGCTAAAGACGAAGGTACGGTGCTCTGCAGAGCTAAGCACAGCTCCCGGTCCTCTTTCGGCAGAAGGCGCACACCGCAGAGCACTGTGAGCGGCAGAATCGTCTTTGCGCGAAGAAGCAGCTTCTTCGTCTCCGGGAGCCGGAGAGAGCGGCAGCTTCGCAAATGTGATGAAACAAGCTCTTCGACACTGCGATTGTGTGCGCAGCTTGCCAACTGAGAGAAAACAGTACCTGACCACTCTCCTGCCTTTTCTATTCACATGAACATTCGATTGCAAGCTGTTTTGGACAACTTTCTTTCTCTTCTTGCAAAACACTCGGCAGACCTCCGTGCAGCCTCTAGAACACGATGGGAGATGTTTTTTGTGCTGGCACAGTTTCTCCTTGCCAGACAGAGTGGAAAAGCTTTTTGCTAAGATGTAGACGAGAAGAGAGGCTAAAGACGAAGGTACGGTGCTCTGCAGAGCTAAGCACCGCTCCCGGGCGTCTTTCGGCAGAAGGCGCACACCGCAGAGCACTGTGAGCGGCAGAATCGTCTTTGCGCGAAGAAGCAGCTTCTTCGTCTCCGGGAGCCGGAGAGAGCGACAACTTCGCAAAGGTGATGAAACAAGCTGTACAACACTGCGATTGTGTGCTTAGCTTGCCAAGTGAGAGAAAACAGTACCTGACCACTCTCCTGCCTTTTCTATTCACATGAACATTCCATTGCAAGCTGTTTTGGACAACTTTCTTTCTCTTCTTGCAAAACACTCGGCAGACCTCCGTGCAGCCTCTAGAACACGATGGGAGATGTTTTCTGTGCTGGCACAGTTTCTCCTTGCCAGACAGAGTGGAAAAGCTTTTTGCTAAGATGTAGACGAGAAGAGAGGCTAAAGACGAAGGTACGGTGCTCTGCAGAGCTAAGCACCGCTCCCGGGCCTCTTTCGGCAGAAGGCGCACACCGCAGAGCACTGTGAGCGGCAGAATCGTCTTTGCGCGAAGAAGCAGCTTCTTCGTCTCCGGGAGCCGGAGAGAGCGGCAACTTCGCAAAGGTGATGAAACAAGCTGTACAACACTGCGATTGTGTGCGCAGCTTGCCAACTGAGAGAAAACAGTACCTGACCACTCTCCTGCCTTTTCTATTCACATGAACATTCGATTGCAAGCTGTTTTGGACAACTTTCTTTCTCTTCTTGCAAAACACTCGGCAGACCTCTGTGCAGCCTCTAGAACACGATGGGAGATGTTTTCTGTGCTGGCACAGTTTCTCCTTGCCAGACAGAGTGGAAAAGCTTTTTGCTAAGATGTAGACGAGAAGAGAGGCTAAAGACGAAGGTACGGTGCTCTGCAGAGCTAAGCACCGCTCCCGGACCTCTTTCGGCAGAAGGCGCACACCGCAGAGCAGAGTGAGCGGCAGAATCGTCTTTGCGCGAAGAAACAGCTTCTTCGTCTCCGGGAGCCGGAGAGAGCGGCAACTTCGCAAAGGTGATGAAACAAGCTGTACAACACTGCGATTGTGTGCGCAGCTTGCCAACTGAGAGAAAACAGTACCTGACGACTCTCCTGCCTTTTGTAATCACATGAACATTCGATTGCAAGCTGTTTTGGACAACTTTCTTTCTCTTCTTGCAAAACACTCGGCAGACCTCCGTGCCGCCTCTAGAACACGATGGGAGATGTTTTTTGTGCTGGCACAGTTTCTCCTTGCCAGACAGAGTGGAAAAGCTTTTTGCTAAGATGTAGACGAGAGGAGAGGCTAAAGAAGCAGGTATGGTGCTCTGCAGAGCTAAGCACCGCTCCCGGGCCTCTTTCGGCAGAAGACACACACTGCAGAGCACAGTGAGCGGCAGAATCGTCTTTGGGCGAAAAAGCAGCTTCTTCGTCTCCGGGAGCCGGAGAGAGCGGCAACTTCGCAAAGGTGATGAAACAAGCTGTACAACACTGCGATTGTGTGCGCAGCTTGCCAACTGAGAGAAAACAGTACCTGACCACTCTCCTGCCTTTTCTATACACATGAACATTCGATTGCAAGCTGTTTTGGACAACTTTCTTTCTCTTCTTGCAAAACACTCGGCAGACCTCTGTGCAGCCTCTAGAACACGATGGGAGATGTTTTCTGTGCTGGCACAGTTTCTCCTTGCCAGACAGAGTGGAAAAGCTTTTTGCTAAGATGTAGACGAGAAGAGAGGCTAAAGACGAAGGTACGGTGCTCTGCAGAGCTAAGCACCGCTCCCGGGCGTCTTTCGGCAGAAGGCGCACACCGCAGAGCACTGTGAGCGGCAGAATCGTCTTTGCGCGAAGAAGCAGCTTCTTCGTCTCCGGGAGCCGGAGAGAGCGGCAACTTCGCAAAGGTGATGAAACAAGCTGTACAACACTGCGATTGTGTGCGCAGTTTGCCAACTGAGAGAAAACAGTACCTGACCACTCTCCTGCCTTTTCTATTCACATGAACATTCGATTGCAAGCTGTTTTGGACAACTTTCTTTCTCTTCTTGCAAAACACTCGGCAGACCTCCGTGCAGCCTCTAGAAGACGATGGGACATGTTTTCTGTGCTGGCACAGTTTTTCTTTGCCAGACAGAGTGGAAAAGATTTTTGCTAAGATGTAGACGAGAAGAGAGGCTAATGAAGCAGGTATGGTGCTCTGCAGAGCTAAGCACAGCTCCCGGGCCTCTTTCGGCAGAAGGCGCACACCGCAGAGCACTGTGAGCGGCAGAATCGTCTTTGCGCGAAGAAGCAGCTTCTTCGTCTCCGGGAGCCGGAGAGAGCGACAGCTTCGCAAAGGTGATGAAACAATCTGTACGACACTGCGATTGTGTGCGCAGCTTGCCAAGTGAGAGAAAACAGTACCTGACCACTCTCCTGCCTTTTCTATTCACTTGAACATTTGATTGCAAGCTGTTTTGGACAACTTTCTTTCTCTTCTTGCAAAACACTCGGCAGACCTCCGTGCAGCCTCTAGAACACGATGGGAGATGTTTTTTGTGCTGGCACAGTTTCTCCTTGCCAGACAGAGTGGAAAACCTTTTTGCTAAGATGTAGACGAGAAGAGAGGCTAAAGACGAAGGTACGGTGCTCTGCAGAGCTAAGCACCGCTCCCGGGCGTCTTTCGGCAGAAGGCGCACACCGCAGAGCACTGTGAGCGGCAGAATCGTCTTTGCGCGAACAAGCAGCTTCTTCGTCTCCGGGAGCCGGAGAGAGCGACAACTTCGCAAAGGTGATGAAACAAGCTGTACAACAATGCGATTGTGTGCGCAGCTTGCCAACTGAGAGAAAACAGTACCTGACCACTCTCCTGCCTTTTCTATTCACATGAACATTCGATTGCAAGCTGTTTTGGACAACTTTCTTTCTCTTCTTGCAAAACACTCGGCAGACCTCCGTGCAGCCTCTAGAACACGATGGGAGATGTTTTCTGTGCTGGCACAGTTTCTCCTTGCCAGACAGAGTGGAAAAGCTTTTTGCTAAGATGTAGAGGAGAGGAGAGGCTAAAGACGAAGGTACGGTGCTCTGCAGAGCTAAGCACCGCTCCCGGACCTCTTTCGGCAGAAGGCGCACACCGCAGAGCACTGTGAGCGGCAGAATCGTCTTTGCGCGAAGAAGCAGCTTCTTCGTCTCCGGGAGCCGGAGAGAGCGGCAACTTCGCAAAGGTGATGAAACAAGCTGTACAACACTGCGATTGTGTGCGCAGCTTGCCAAGTGAGAGAAAACAGTACCTGACCACTCTCCTGCCTTTTCTATTCACATGAACATTCGATTGCAAGCTGTTTTGGACAACTTTCTTTCTCTTCTTGCAAAACACTCGGCAGACCTCCGTGCAGCCTCTAGAACACGATGGGAGATGTTTTCTGTGCTGGCACAGTTTCTCCTTGCCAGACAGAGTGGAAAAGCTTTTTGCTAAGATGTAGACGAGAAGAGAGGCTAAAGACGAAGGTACGGTGCTCTGCAGAGCTAAGCACCGCTCCCGGGCCTCTTTCGGCAGAAGGCGCACACCGCAGAGCACTGTGAGCGGCAGAATCGTCTTTGCGCGAAGAAGCAGCTTCTTCGTCTCCGGGAGCCGGAGAGAGCGGCAACTTCGCAAAGGTGATGAAACAAGCTGTACAACACTGCGATTGTGTGCGCAGCTTGCCAACTGAGAGAAAACAGTACCTGACCACTCTCCTGCCTTTTGTAATCACATGAACATTCGATTGCAAGCTGTTTTGGACAACTTTCTTTCTCTTCTTGCAAAACACTCGGCAGACCTCCGTGCAGCTTCTAGAACACGATGGGAGATGTTTTCTGTGCTGGCACAGTTTCTCCTTGCCAGACAGAGTGGAAAAGCTTTTTGCTAAGATGTAGACGAGAAGAGAGGCTAAAGAAGCAGGTATGGTGCTCTGCAGAGCGAAGCACAGCTCCCGGGCCTCTTTCGGCAGAAGGCGCACACCGCAGAGCACTGTGAGCGGCAGAATCGTCTTTGCGCGAACAAGCAGCTTCTTCGTCTCCGGGAGCCGGAGAGAGCGGCAACTTCCCAAAGGTGATGAAACAAGCTGTACAACACTGCGATTGTGTGCGCAGCTTGCCAACTGAGAGAAAACAGTACCTGACCACTCTCCTGCCTTTTCTATTCACATGAACATTCGATTGCAAGCTGTTTTGGACAACTTTCTTTCTCTTCTTGCAAAACACTCGGCAGACCTCCGTGCAGCCTCTAGAACACGATGGGAGATGTTTTCTGTGCTGGCACAGTTTCTCCTTGCCAGACAGAGTGGAAAAGCTTTTTGCTAAGATGTAGACGAGAAGAGAGGCTAAAGACGAAGGTACGGTGCTCTGCAGAGCTAAGCACCGCTCCCGGACCTCTTTCGGCAGAAGGCGCACACCGCAGAGCACTGTGAGCGGCAGAATCGTCTTTGCGCGAAGAAGCAGCTTCTTCGTCTCCGGGAGCCGGAGAGAGCGGCAACTTCGCAAAGGTGATGAAACAAGCTGTACAACACTGCGATTGTGTGCGCAGCTTGCCAACTGAGAGAAAACAGTACCTGACCACTCTCCTGCCTTTTCTATTCACTTGAACATTCGATTGCAAGCTGTTTTGGACAACTTTCTTTCTCTTCTTGCAAAACACTCGGCAGACCTCCGTGCAGCCTCTAGAACACGATGGGAGATGTTTTTTGTGCTGGCACAGTTTCTCCTTGCCAGACAGAGTGGAAAAGCTTTTTGCTAAGATGTAGACGAGAAGAGAGGCTAAAGACGAAGGTACGGTGCTCTGCAGAGCTAAGCACCGCTCCCGGGCCTCTTTCGGCAGAAGAAACACACCGCAGAGCACTGTGAGCGGCAGAATCGTCTTTGCGCGAAGAAGCAGCTTCTTCGTCTCCGGGAGCCGGAGAGAGCGGCAACTTCGCAAAGGTGATGAAACAAGCTGTACAACACTGTGATTGTGTGCGCAGCTTGCCAACTGAGAGAAAACAGTACCTGACCACTCTCCTGCCTTTTCTATACACATGAACATTCGATTGCAAGCTGTTTTGGACAACTTTCTTTCTCTTCTTGCAAAATACTCGGCAGTCCTCCGTGCAGCCTCTAGAACACGATGGGAGATGTTTTCTGTGCTGGCACAGTTTCTCCTTGCCAGACAGAGTGGAAAAGCTTTTTGCTAAGATGTAGACGAGAAGAGAGGCTAAAGAAGCAGGTACGGTGCTCTGCAGAGCTAAGCACAGCTCCCGGGCCTCTTTCGGCAGAAGGCGCACACCGCAGAGCACTGTGAGCGGCAGAATCGTCTTTGCGCGAAGAAGCAGCTTCTTCGTCTCCGGGAGCCGGAGAGAGCGGCAACTTCGCAAAGGTGATGAAACAAGCTGTACAACACTGCGATTGTGTGCGCAGCTTGCCAAGTGAGAGAAAACAGTACCTGACCACTCTCCTGCCTTTTCTATTCACATGAACATTCGATTGCAAGCTGTTTTGGACAACTTTCTTTCTCTTCTTGCAAAACACTCGGCAGACCTGCGTGCAGCCTCTAGAACACGATGGGAGATGTTTTCTGTGCTGGCACAGTTTCTCCTTGCCAGACAGAGTGGAAAAGCTTTTTGCTAAGATGTAGACGAGAAGAGAGGCTAAAGACGAAGGTACGGTGCTCTGCAGAGCTAAGCACCGCTCCCGGGCATCTTTCGGCAGAAGGCGCACACCGCAGAGCACTGTGAGCGGCAGAATCGTCTTTGCGCGAAGAAGCAGCTTCTTCGTCTCCGGGAGCCGGAGAGAGCGGCAGCTTCGCAAAGGTGATGAAACAAGCTGTACAACACTGCGATTGTGTGCGCAGCTTGCCAAGTGAGAGAAAACAGTACCTGACCACTCTTCTGCCTTTTCTATTCGCATGAACTTTCGATTGCAAGCTGTTTTGGACAACTTTCTTTCTCTTCTTGCAAAACACTCGGCAGACCTCCGTGCAGCCTCTAGAACACGATGGGAGATGTTTTTTGTGCTGCTAAAGTTTCTCCTTGCCAGACAGAGTGGAAAAGCTTTTTGCTAAGATGTAGACGAGAGGCTAAAGACGAAGGTACGGTGCTCTGCAGAGCTAAGCACCGCTCCCGGGCGTCTTTCGGCAGAAGGCGCACACCGCAGAGCACTGTGAGCGGCAGAATCGTCTTTGCGCGAAGAAGCAGCTTCTTCGTCGCCGGCAGCCGCAGAGAGCGGCAACTTCGCAAAGGTGATGAAACAAGCTGTACAACACTGCGATTGTGTGCGCAGTTTGCCAAGTGAGAGAAAACAGTACCTGACCACTCTCCTGCCTTTTCCATACACATGAACATTCGATTGCAAGCTGTTTTGGACAACTTTCTTTCTCTTCTTGCAAAATACTCGGCAGACCTCCGTGCAGCCTCTAGAACACGATGGGAGATGTTTTCTGTGCTGGCACAGTTTCTCCTTGCCAGACAGAGTGGAAAAGCTTTTTGCTAAGATGTAGACGAGAAGAGAGGCTAAAGACGAAGGTACGGTGCTCTGCAGAGCTAAGCACCGCTCCCGGGCCTCTTTCGGCAGAAGGCGCACACCGCAGAGCACTGTGAGCGGCAGAATCGTCTTTGCGCGAAGAAGCAGCTTCTTCGTCTCCGGGAGCCGGAGAGAGCGGCAACTTCGCAAAGGTGATGAAACAAGCTGTACAACACTGCGATTGTGTGCGCAGCTTGCCAACTGAGAGAAAACAGTACCTGACCACTCTCCTGCCTTTTCTATTCACATGAACATTCGATTGCAAGCTGTTTTGGACAACTTTCTTTCTCTTCTTGCAAAACACTCGGCAGACCTCCGTGCAGCCTCTAGAACACGATGGGAGATGTTTTCTGTGCTGGCACAGTTTCTCCTTGCCAGACAGAGTGGAAAAGCTTTTTGCTAAGATGTAGACGAGAAGAGAGGCTAAAGACGAAGGTACGGTGCTCTGCAGAGCTAAGCACCGCTCCCGGACCTCTTTCGGCAGAAGGCGCACACCGCAGAGCACTGTGAGCGGCAGAATCGTCTTTGCGCGAAGAAGCAGCTTCTTCGTCTCCGGGAGCCGGAGAGAGCGGCAACTTCGCAAAGGTGATGAAACAAGCTGTACAACACTGCGATTGTGTGCGCAGCTTGCCAAGTGAGAGAAAACAGTACCTGACCACTCTCCTGCCTTTTCTATTCACATGAACATTCGATTGCAAGCTGTTTTGGACAACTTTCTTTCTCTTCTTGCAAAACACTCGGCAGACCTCCGTGCAGCCTCTAGAACACGATGGGAGATGTTTTCTGTGCTGGCACAGTTTCTCCTTGCCAGACAGAGTGGAAAAGCTTTTTGCTAAGATGTAGACGAGAAGAGAGGCTAAAGACGAAGGTACGGTGCTCTGCAGAGCTAAGCACCGCTCCCGGGCATCTTTCGGCAGAAGGCGCACACCGCAGAGCACTGTGAGCGGCAGAATCGTCTTTGCGCGAAGAAGCAGCTTCTTCGTCTCCGGGAGCCGGAGAGAGCGGCAGCTTCGCAAAGGTGATGAAACAAGCTGTACAACACTGCGATTGTGTGCGCAGCTTGCCAAGTGAGAGAAAACAGTACCTGACCACTCTTCTGCCTTTTCTATTCGCATGAACATTCGATTGCAAGCTGTTTTGGACAACTTTCTTTCTCTTCTTGCAAAACACTCGGCAGACCTCCGTGCAGCCTCTAGAACACGATGGGAGATGTTTTTTGTGCTGCTAAAGTTTCTCCTTGCCAGACAGAGTGGAAAAGCTTTTTGCTAAGATGTAGACGAGAGGCTAAAGACGAAGGTACGGTGCTCTGCAGAGCTAAGCACCGCTCCCGGGCCTCTTTCGGCAGAAGGCGCACACCGCAGAGCACTGTGAGCAGCAGAATCGTCTTTGCGCGAAGAAGCAGCTTCTTCGTCGCCGGCAGCCGGAGAGAGCGGCAACTTGGCAAAGGTGATGAAACAAGCTGTACAACACTGCGATTGTGTGCGCAGTTTGCCAAGTGAGAGAAAACAGTACCTGACCACTCTCCTGCCTTTTCTATACACATGAACATTCGATTGCAAGCTGTTTTGGACAACTTTCTTTCTCTTCTTGCAAAATACTCGGCAGACCTCCGTGCAGCCTCTAGAACACGATGGGAGATGTTTTCTGTGCTGGCACAGTTTCTCCTTGCCAGACAGAGTGGAAAAGCTTTTTGCTAAGATGTAGACGAGAAGAGAGGCTAAAGACGAAGGTACGGTGCTCTGCAGAGCTAAGCACCGCTCCCGGGCCTCTTTCGGCAGAAGGCGCACACCGCAGAGCACTGTGAGCGGCAGAATCGTCTTTGCGCGAAGAAGCAGCTTCTTCGTCTCCGGGAGCCGGAGAGAGCGGCAACTTCGCAAAGGTGATGAAACAAGCTGTACAACACTGCGATTGTGTGCGCAGCTTGCCAAGTGAGAGAAAACAGTACCTGACCACTCTCCTGCCTTTTCTATTCACATGAACATTCGATTGCAAGCTGTTTTGGACAACTTTCTTTCTCTTCTTGCAAAATACTCGGCAGACCTCCGTGCAGCCTCTAGAACACGATGGGAGATGTTTTTTGTGCTGGCACAGTTTCTCCTTGCCAGACAGAGTGGAAAAGCTTTTTGCTAAGATGTAGACGAGAAGAGAGGCTAAAGACGAAGGTACGGTGCTCTGCAGAGCTAAGCACCGCTCCCGGGCCTCTTTCGGCAGAAGAAACACACTGCAGAGCACTGTGAGCGGCAGAATCGTCTTTGCGCGAAGAAGCAGCTTCTTCGTCTCCAGGAGCCGGAGAGAGCGGCAACTTCGCAAAGGTGATGAAACAAGCTGTACAACACTGCGATTGTGTGCGCAGCTTGCCAACTGAGAGAAAACAGTACCTGACCACTCTCCTGCCTTTGTAATCACATGAACATTCGATTGCAAGCTGTTTTGGACAACTTTCTTTCTCTTCTTGCAAAACACTCGGCAGACCTCTGTGCAGCTTCTAGAACACGATGGGAGATGTTTTCTGTGCTGGCACAGTTTCTCCTTGCCAGACAGAGTGGAAAAGCTTTTTGCTAAGATGTAGACGAGAAGAGAGGCTAAAGACGAAGGTACGGTGCTCTGCAGAGCTAAGCACCGCTCCCGGGCCTCTTTCGGCAGAAGACATACACTGCAGAGCACTATGAGCGGCAGAATCGTCTTTGCGCGAAGAAGCAGCTTCTTCGTCTCCGGGAGCCGGAGAGAGCGGCAACTTCGCAAAGGTGATGAAACAAGCTGTACAACACTGCGATTGTGTGCGCAGCTTGCCAACTGAGAGAAAACAGTACCTGACCACTCTGCTGCCTTTTCTATTCACATGAACATTCGATTGCAAGCTGTTTTGGACAACTTTCTTTCTCTTCTTGCAAAACACTCGGCAGACCTGCGTGCAGCCTCTAGAACACGATGGGAGATGTTTTCTGTGCTGGCACAGTTTCTCCTCGCCAGACAGAGTGGAAAAGCTTTTTGCTAAGATGTAGACGAGAAGAGAGGCTAAAGACGAAGGTACGGTGCTCTGCAGAGCTAAGCACCGCTCCCGGACCTCTTTCGGCAGAAGGCGCACACCGCAGAGCACTGTGAGCGGCAGAATCGTCTTTGCGCGAAGAAGCAGCTTCTTCGTCTCCGGGAGCCGGAGAGAGCGGCAGCTTCGCAAAGGTGATGAAACAAGCTGTACAACACTGCGATTGTGTGCGCAGCTTGCCAAGTGAGAGAAAACAGTACCTGACCACTCTTCTGCCTTTTCTATTCGCATGAACATTCGATTGCAAGCTGTTTTGGACAACTTTCTTTCTCTTCTTGCAAAACACTCGGCAAACCTCCGTGCAGCCTCTAGAACACGATGGGAGATGTTTTTTGTGCTGCTAAAGTTTCTCCTTGCCAGACAGAGTGGAAAAGCTTTTTGCTAAGATGTAGACGAGAGGCTAAAGACGAAGGTACGGTGCTCTGCAGAGCTAAGCACCGCTCCCGGGCGTCTTTCGGCAGAAGGCGCACACCGCAGAGCACTGTGAGCGGCAGAATCGTCTTTGCGCGAAGAAGCAGCTTCTTCGTCGCCGGCAGCCGGAGAGAGCGGCAACTTCGCAAAGGTGATGAAACAAGCTGTACAACACTGCGATTGTGTGCGCAGTTTGCCAAGTGAGAGAAAACAGTACCTGACCACTCTCCTGCCTTTTCCATACACATGAACATTCGATTGCAAGCTGTTTTGGACAACTTTCTTTCTCTTCTTGCAAAATACTCGGCAGACCTCCGTGCAGCCTCTAGAACACGATGGGAGATGTTTTCTGTGCTGGCACAGTTTCTCCTTGCCAGACAGAGTGGAAAAGCTTTTTGCTAAGATGTAGACGAGAAGAGAGGCTAAAGACGAAGGTACGGTGCTCTGCAGAGCTAAGCACCGCTCCCGGGCCTCTTTCGGCAGAAGGCGCACACCGCAGAGCACTGTGAGCGGCAGAATCGTCTTTGCGCGAAGAAGCAGCTTCTTCGTCTCCGGGAGCCGGAGAGAGCGGCAACTTCGCAAAGGTGATGAAACAAGCTGTACAACACTGCGATTGTGTGCGCAGCTTGCCAACTGAGAGAAAACAGTACCTGACCACTCTCCTGCCTTTTCTATTCACATGAACATTCGATTGCAAGCTGTTTTGGACAACTTTCTTTCTCTTCTTGCAAAACACTCGGCAGACCTCCGTGCCGCCTCTAGAACACGATGGGAGATGTTTTCTGTGCTGGCACAGTTTCTCCTTGCCAGACAGAGTGGAAAAGCTTTTTGCTAAGATGTAGACGAGAAGAGAGGCTAAAGACGAAGGTACGGTGCTCTGCAGAGCTAAGCACCGCTCCCGGACCTCTTTCGGCAGAAGGCGCACACCGCAGAGCACTGTGAGCGGCAGAATCGTCTTTGCGCGAAGAAGCAGCTTCTTCGTCTCCGGGAGCCGGAGAGAGCGGCAACTTCGCAAAGGTGATGAAACAAGCTGTACAACACTGCGATTGTGTGCGCAGCTTGCCAAGTGAGAGAAAACAGTACCTGACCACTCTCCTGCCTTTTCTATTCACATGAACATTCGATTGCAAGCTGTTTTGGACAACTTTCTTTCTCTTCTTGCAAAACACTCGGCAGACCTGCGTGCAGCCTCTAGAACACGATGGGAGATGTTTTCTGTGCTGGCACAGTTTCTCCTTGCCAGACAGAGTGGAAAAGCTTTTTGCTAAGATGTAGACGAGAAGAGAGGCTAAAGACGAAGGTACGGTGCTCTGCAGAGCTAAGCACCGCTCCCGGGCATCTTTCGGCAGAAGGCGCACACCGCAGAGCACTGTGAGCGGCAGAATCGTCTTTGCGCGAAGAAGCAGCTTCTTCGTCTCCGGGAGCCGGAGAGAGCGGCAGCTTCGCAAAGGTGATGAAACAAGCTGTACAACACTGCGATTGTGTGCGCAGCTTGCCAAGTGAGAGAAAACAGTACCTGACCACTCTTCTGCCTTTTCTATTCGCATGAACATTCGATTGCAAGCTGTTTTGGACAACTTTCTTTCTCTTCTTGCAAAACACTCGGCAGACCTCCGTGCAGCCTCTAGAACACGATGGGAGATGTTTTTTGTGCTGCTAAAGTTTCTCCTTGCCAGACAGAGTGGAAAAGCTTTTTGCTAAGATGTAGACGAGAGGCTAAAGACGAAGGTACGGTGCTCTGCAGAGCTAAGCACCGCTCCCGGGCCTCTTTCGGCAGAAGGCGCACACCGCAGAGCACTGTGAGCAGCAGAATCGTCTTTGCGCGAAGAAGCAGCTTCTTCGTCGCCGGCAGCCGGAGAGAGCGGCAACTTCGCAAAGGTGATGAAACAAGCTGTACAACACTGCGATTGTGTGCGCAGTTTGCCAAGTGAGAGAAAACAGTACCTGACCACTCTCCTGCCTTTTCTATACACATGAACATTCGATTGCAAGCTGTTTTGGACAACTTTCTTTCTCTTCTTTCAAAATACTCGGCAGACCTCCGTGCAGCCTCTAGAACACGATGGGAGATGTTTTCTGTGCTGGCACAGTTTCTCCTTGCCAGACAGAGTGGAAAAGCTTTTTGCTAAGATGTAGACGAGAAGAGAGGCTAAAGACGAAGGTACGGTGCTCTGCAGAGCTAAGCACCGCTCCCGGGCCTCTTTCGGCAGAAGGCGCACACCGCAGAGCACTGTGAGCGGCAGAATCGTCTTTGCGCGAAGAAGCAGCTTCTTCGTCTCCGGGAGCCGGAGAGAGCGGCAACTTCGCAAAGGTGATGAAACAAGCTGTACAACACTGCGATTGTGTGCGCAGCTTGCCAAGTGAGAGAAAACAGTACCTGACCACTCTCCTGCCTTTTCTATTCACATGAACATTCGATTGCAAGCTGTTTTGGACAACTTTCTTTCTCTTCTTGCAAAATACTCGGCAGACCTCCGTGCAGCCTCTAGAACACGATGGGAGATGTTTTTTGTGCTGGCACAGTTTCTCCTTGCCAGACAGAGTGGAAAAGCTTTTTGCTAAGATGTAGACGAGAAGAGAGGCTAAAGACGAAGGTACGGTGCTCTGCAGAGCTAAGCACCGCTCCCGGGCCTCTTTCGGCAGAAGAAACACACTGCAGAGCACTGTGAGCGGCAGAATCGTCTTTGCGCGAAGAAGCAGCTTCTTCGTCTCCAGGAGCCGGAGAGAGCGGCAACTTCGCAAAGGTGATGAAACAAGCTGTACAACACTGCGATTGTGTGCGCAGCTTGCCAACTGAGAGAAAACAGTACCTGACCACTCTCCTGCCTTTTGTAATCACATGAACATTCGATTGCAAGCTGTTTTGGACAACTTTCTTTCTCTTCTTGCAAAACACTCGGCAGACCTCTGTGCAGCTTCTAGAACACGATGGGAGATGTTTTCTGTGCTGGCACAGTTTCTCCTTGCCAGACAGAGTGGAAAAGCTTTTTGCTAAGATGTAGACGAGAAGAGAGGCTAAAGACGAAGGTACGGTGCTCTGCAGAGCTAAGCACCGCTCCCGGGCCTCTTTCGGCAGAAGACATACACTGCAGAGCACTATGAGCGGCAGAATCGTCTTTGCGCGAAGAAGCAGCTTCTTCGTCTCCGGGAGCCGGAGAGAGCGGCAACTTCGCAAAGGTGATGAAACAAGCTGTACAACACTGCGATTGTGTGCGCAGCTTGCCAACTGAGAGAAAACAGTACCTGACCACTCTGCTGCCTTTTCTATTCACATGAACATTCGATTGCAAGCTGTTTTGGACAACTTTCTTTCTCTTCTTGCAAAACACTCGGCAGACCTGCGTGCAGCCTCTAGAACACGATGGGAGATGTTTTCTGTGCTGGCACAGTTTCTCCTCGCCAGACAGAGTGGAAAAGCTTTTTGCTAAGATGTAGACGAGAAGAGAGGCTAAAGACGAAGGTACGGTGCTCTGCAGAGCTAAGCACCGCTCCCGGACCTCTTTCGGCAGAAGGCGCACACCGCAGAGTAGAGTGCGCGGCAGAATCGTCTTTGCGCGAAGAAGCAGCTTCTTCGTCTCCGGGAGCCGGAGAGAGCGGCAACTTCGCAAAGGTGATGAAACAAGCTGTACAACACTGCGATTGTGTGCGCAGTTTGCCAACTGAGAGAAAACAGTACCTGACCACTCTCCTGCCTTTTCTATTCACATGAACATTCGATTGGAAGCTGTTTTGGACAACTTTCTTTCTCTTCTTGCAAAACACTCGGCAGACCTCCGTGCAGCCTCTAGAAGACGATGGGAGATGTTTTCTGTGCTGGCACAGTTTTTCTTTGCCAGACAGAGTGGAAAAGCTTTTTGCTAAGATGTAGACGAGAAGAGAGGCTAAAGAAGCAGGTATGGTGCTCTGCAGAGCTAAGCACAGCTCCCGGGCCTCTTTCGGCAGAAGGCGCACACCGCAGAGCACTGTGAGCGGCAGAATCGTCTTTGCGCGAAGAAGCAGCTTCTTCGTCTCCGGGAACCGGAGAGAGCGACAGCTTCGCAAAGGTGATGAAACAAGCTGTACGACACTGCGATTGTGTGCGCAGCTTGCCAACTGAGAGAAAACAGTACCTGACCACTCTCCTGCCTTTTCTATTCACTTGAACACTTGATTGCAAGCTGTTTTGGACAACTTTCTTTCTCTTCTTGCAAAACACTCGGCAGACCTCCGTGCAGCCTCTAGAACACGATGGGAGATGTTTTTTGTGCTGGCACAGTTTCTCCTTGCCAGACAGAGTGGAAAACCTTTTTGCTAAGATGTAGACGAGAAGAGAGGCTAAAGACGAAGGTACGGTGCTCTGCAGAGCTAAGCACCGCTCCCGGGCGTCTTTCGGCAGAAGGCGCCCACCGAAGAGCACTGTGAGCGGCAGAATCGTCTTTGCGCGAAGAAGCAGCTTCTTCGTCTCCGGGAGCCGGAGAGAGCGGCAACTTCGCAAAGGTGATGAAACAAGCTGTACAACACTGCGATTGTGTGCGCAGCTTGCCAAGTGAGAGAAAACAGTACCTGACCACTCTCCTGCCTTTTCTATTCACATGAACATTCGATTGCAAGCTGTTTTGGACAACTTTCTTTCTCTTCTTGCAAAACACTCGGCAGACCTGCGTGCAGCCTCTAGAACACGATGGGAGATGTTTTCTGTGCTGGCACAGTTTCTCCTTGCCAGACAGAGTGGAAAAGCTTTTTGCTAAGATGTAGACGAGAAGAGAGGCTAAAGACGAAGGTACGGTGCTCTGCAGAGCTAAGCACCGCTCCCGGGCCTCTTTCGGCAGAAGGCGCACACCGCAGAGCACTGTGAGCGGCAGAATCGTCTTTGCGCGAAGAAGCAGCTTCTTCGTCTCCGGGAGCCGGAGAGAGCGACAACTTCGCAAAGGTGATGAAACAAGCTGTACAACACTGTGATTGTGTGCGCAGCTTGCCAACTGAGAGAAAACAGTACCTGACCACTCTCCTGCCTTTTCTATTCACATGAATATTCGATTGCAAGTTGTTTTGGACAACTTTCTTTCTCTTCTTGCAAAATACTCGGCAGACCTCCGTGCAGCCTCTAGAACACGATGGGAGATGTTTTTTGTGCTGGCACAGTTTCTCCTTGCCAGACAGAGTGGAAAAGCTTTTTGCTAAGATGTAGACGAGAAGAGAGGCTAAAGACGAAGGTACGGTGCTCTGCAGAGCTAAGCACCGCTCCCGGGCCTCTTTCGGCAGAAGAAACACACTGCAGAGCACTGTGAGCGGCAGAATCGTCTTTGCGCGAAGAAGCAGCTTCTTCGTCTCCAGGAGCCGGAGAGAGCGGCAACTTCGCAAAGGTGATGAAACAAGCTGTACAACACTGCGATTGTGTGCGCAGCTTGCCAAGTGAGAGAAAACAGTACCTGACCACTCTCCTGCCTTTTCTATTCATATGAACATTCGATTGCAAGTTGTTTTGGACAACTTTCTTTCTCTTCTTGCAAAATACTCGGCAGACCTCCGTGCAGCCTCTAGAACACGATGGGAGATGTTTTTTGTGCTGGCACAGTTTCTCCTTGCCAGACAGAGTGGAAAAGCTTTTTGCTAAGATGTAGACGAGAAGAGATGCTAAAGACGAAGGTACGGTGCTCTGCAGAGCTAAGCACAGCTCCCGGGCCTCTTTCGGCAGAAGGCGCACACCGCAGAGCACTGTGAGCGGCAGAATCGTCTTTGCGCGAAGATGCAGCTTCTTCGTCTCCGGGAGCCGGAGAGAGCGGCAGCTTCGCAAAGGTGATGAAACAAGCTGTACAACACTGCGATTGTGTGCGCAGCTTGCCAACTGAGAGAAAACAGTACCTGACCACTCTCCTGCCTTTTCTATTCACTTGAACATTCGATTGCAAGCTGTTTTGGACAACTTTCTTTCTCTTCTTGCAAAACACTCGGCAGACCTCCGTGCAGCCTCTAGAACACGATGGGAGATGTTTTTTTGCTGGCACAGTTTCTCCTTGCCAGACAGAGTGGAAAAGCTTTTTGCTAAGATGTAGACGAGAGGCTAAAGACGAAGGTACGGTGCTCTGCAGAGCTAAGCACAGCTCCCGGGCCTCTTTCGGCAGAAGGCGCACACCGCAGAGCACTGTGAGCGGCAGAATCGTCTTTGCGCGAAGAAGCAGCTTCTTCGTCGCCGGCAGCCGGAGAGAGCGGCAACTTCGCAAAGGTGATGAAACAAGCTGTACAACACTGCGATTGTGTGCGCAGTTTGCCAAGTGAGAGAAAACAGTACCTGACCACTCTCCTGCCTTTTCCATACACATGAACATTCGATTGCAAGCTGTTTTGGACAACTTTCTTTCTCTTCTTGCAAAATACTCGGCGGACCTCCGTGCAGCCTCTAGAACACGATGGGAGATGTTTTCTGTGCTGGCACAGTTTCTCCTTGCCAGACAGAGTGGAAAAGCTTTTTGCTAAGATGTAGACGAGAAGAGAGGCTAAAGACGAAGGTACGGTGCTCTGCAGAGCTAAGCACCGCTCCCGGGCCTCTTTCGGCAGAAGGCGCACACCGCAGAGCACTGTGAGCGGCAGAATCGTCTTTGCGCGAAGAAGCAGCTTCTTCGTCTCCGGGAGCCGGAGAGAGCGGCAACTTCGCAAAGGTGATGAAACAAGCTGTACAACACTGCGATTGTGTGCGCAGCTTGCCAAGTGAGAGAAAACAGTACCTGACCACTCTCCTGCCTTTTCTATTCACATGAACATTCGATTGCAAGCTGTTTTGGACAACTTTCTTTCTCTTTTTGCAAAACACTCGGCAGACCTGCGTGCAGCCTCTAGAACACGATGGGAGATGTTTTCTGTGCTGGCACAGTTTCTCCTTGCCAGACAGAGTGGAAAAGCTTTTTGCTAAGATGTAGACGAGAAGAGAGGCTAAAGACGAAGGTACGGTGCTCTGCAGAGCTAAGCACCGCTCCCGGACCTCTTTCGGCAGAAGGCGCACACCGCAGAGCACTGTGAGCGGCAGAATCGTCTTTGCGCGAAGAAGCAGCTTCTTCGTCTCCGGGAGCCGGAGAGAGCGGCAACTTCGCAAAGGTGATGAAACAAGCTGTACAACACTGCGATTGTGTGCGCAGCTTGCCAAGTGAGAGAAAACAGTACCTGACCACTCTCCTGCCTTTTCTATTCACATGAACATTCGATTGCAAGCTGTTTTGGACAACTTTCTTTCTCTTCTTGCAAAACACTCGGCAGACCTGCGTGCAGCCTCTAGAACACGATGGGAGATGTTTTCTGTGCTGGCACAGTTTCTCCTTGCCAGACAGAGTGGAAAAGCTTTTTGCTAAGATGTAGACGAGAAGAGAGGCTAAAGACGAAGGTACGGTGCTCTGCAGAGCTAAGCACCGCTCCCGGGCATCTTTCGGCAGAAGGCGCACACCGCAGAGCACTGTGAGCGGCAGAATCGTCTTTGCGCGAAGAAGCAGCTTCTTCGTCTCCGGGAGCCGGAGAGAGCGGCAGCTTCACAAAGGTGATGAAACAAGCTGTACAACACTGCGATTGTGTGCGCAGCTTGCCAAGTGAGAGAAAACAGTACCTGACCACTCTTCTGCCTTTTCTATTCGCATGAACAATCGATTGCAAGCTGTTTTGGACAACTTTCTTTCTCTTCTTGCAAAACACTCGGCAGACTTCCGTGCAGCCTCTAGAACACGATGGGAGATGTTTTTTGTGCTGCTAAAGTTTCTCCTTGCCAGACAGAGTGGAAAAGCTTTTTGCTAAGATGTAGACGAGAGGCTAAAGACGAAGGTACGGTGCTCTGCAGAGCTAAGCACCGCTCCCGGGCCTCTTTCGGCAGAAGGCGCACACCGCAGAGCACTGTGAGCAGCAGAATCGTCTTTGCGCGAAGAAGCAGCTTCTTCGTCGCCGGCAGCCGGAGAGAGCGGCAACTTCGCAAAGGTGATGAAACAAGCTGTACAACACTGCGATTGTGTGCGCAGTTTGCCAAGTGAGAGAAAACAGTACCTGACCACTCTCCTGCCTTTTCTATACACATGAACATTCGATTGCAAGCTGTTTTGGACAACTTTCTTTCTCTTCTTGCAAAATACTCGGCAGACCTCCGTGCAGCCTCTAGAACACGATGGGAGATGTTTTCTGTGCTGGCACAGTTTCTCCTTGCCAGACAGAGTGGAAAAGCTTTTTGCTAAGATGTAGACGAGAAGAGAGGCTAAAGACGAAGGTACGGTGCTCTGCAGAGCTAAGCACCGCTCCCGGGCCTCTTTCGGCAGAAGGCGCACACCGCAGAGCACTGTGAGCGGCAGAATCGTCTTTGCGCGAAGAAGCAGCTTCTTCGTCTCCGGGAGCCGGAGAGAGCGGCAACTTCGCAAAGGTGATGAAACAAGCTGTACAACACTGCGATTGTGTGCGCAGCTTGCCAAGTGAGAGAAAACAGTACCTGACCACTCTCCTGCCTTTTCTATTCACATGAACATTCGATTGCAAGCTGTTTTGGACAACTTTCTTTCTCTTCTTGCAAAATACTCGGCAGACCTCCGTGCAGCCTCTAGAACACGATGGGAGATGTTTTTTGTGCTGGCACAGTTTCTCCTTGCCAGACAGAGTGGAAAAGCTTTTTGCTAAGATGTAGACGAGAAGAGAGGCTAAAGACGAAGGTACGGTGCTCTGCAGAGCTAAGCACCGCTCCCGGGCCTCTTTCGGCAGAAGAAACACACTGCAGAGCACTGTGAGCGGCAGAATCGTCTTTGCGCGAAGAAGCAGCTTCTTCGTCTCCAGGAGCCGGAGAGAGCGGCAACTTCGCAAAGGTGATGAAACAAGCTGTACAACACTGCGATTGTGTGCGCAGCTTGCCAACTGAGAGAAAACAGTACCTGACCACTCTCCTGCCTTTTGTAATCACATGAACATTCGATTGCAAGCTGTTTTGGACAACTTTCTTTCTCTTCTTGCAAAACACTCGGCAGACCTCTGTGCAGCTTCTAGAACACGATGGGAGATGTTTTCTGTGCTGGCACAGTTTCTCCTTGCCAGACAGAGTGGAAAAGCTTTTTGCTAAGATGTAGACGAGAAGAGAGGCTAAAGACGAAGGTACGGTGCTCTGCAGAGCTAAGCACCGCTCCCGGGCCTCTTTCGGCAGAAGACATACACTGCAGAGCACTATGAGCGGCAGAATCGTCTTTGCGCGAAGAAGCAGCTTCTTCGTCTCCGGGAGCCGGAGAGAGCGGCAACTTCGCAAAGGTGATGAAACAAGCTGTACAACACTGCGATTGTGTGCGCAGCTTGCCAACTGAGAGAAAACAGTACCTGACCACTCTGCTGCCTTTTCTATTCACATGAACATTCGATTGCAAGCTGTTTTGGACAACTTTCTTTCTCTTCTTGCAAAACACTCGGCAGACCTGCGTGCAGCCTCTAGAACACGATGGGAGATGTTTTCTGTGCTGGCACAGTTTCTCCTCGCCAGACAGAGTGGAAAAGCTTTTTGCTAAGATGTAGACGAGAAGAGAGGCTAAAGACGAAGGTACGGTGCTCTGCAGAGCTAAGCACCGCTCCCGGACCTCTTTCGGCAGAAGGCGCACACCGCAGAGTAGAGTGCGCGGCAGAATCGTCTTTGCGCGAAGAAGCAGCTTCTTCGTCTCCGGGAGCCGGAGAGAGCGGCAACTTCGCAAAGGTGATGAAACAAGCTGTACAACACTGCGATTGTGTGCGCAGTTTGCCAACTGAGAGAAAACAGTACCTGACCACTCTCCTGCCTTTTCTATTCACATGAACATTCGATTGGAAGCTGTTTTGGACAACTTTCTTTCTCTTCTTGCAAAACACTCGGCAGACCTCCGTGCATCCTCTAGAAGACGATGGGAGATGTTTTCTGTGCTGGCACAGTTTTTCTTTGCCAGACAGAGTGGAAAAGCTTTTTGCTAAGATGTAGACGAGAAGAGAGGCTAAAGAAGCAGGTATGGTGCTCTGCAGAGCTAAGCACAGCTCCCGGGCCTCTTTCGGCAGAAGGCGCACACCGCAGAGCACTGTGAGCGGCAGAATCGTCTTTGCGCGAAGAAGCAGCTTCTTCGTCTCCGGGAACCGGAGAGAGCGACAGCTTTGCAAAGGTGATGAAACAAGCTGTACGACACTGCGATTGTGTGCGCAGCTTGCCAACTGAGAGAAAACAGTACCTGACCACTCTCCTGCCTTTTCTATTCACTTGAACACTTGATTGCAAGCTGTTTTGGACAACTTTCTTTCTCTTCTTGCAAAACACTCGGCAGACCTCCGTGCAGCCTCTAGAACACGATGGGAGATGTTTTTTTGCTGGCACAGTTTCTCCTTGCCAGACAGAGTGGAAAAGCTTTTTGCTAAGATGTAGACGAGAAGAGAGGCTAAAGACGAAGGTACGGTGCTCTGCAGAGCTAAGCACCGCTCCCGGGCCTCTTTCGGCAGAAGGCGCACACCGCAGAGCACTGTGAGCGGCAGAATCGTCTTTGCGCGAAGAAGCAGCTTCTTCGTCTCCGGGAGCCGGAGAGAGCGACAACTTCGCAAAGGTGATGAAACAAGCTGTACAACACTGCGATTGTGTGCTTAGCTTACCAAGTGAGAGAAAACAGTACCTGACCACTCTTCTGCCTTTTCTATTCACATGAACATTCGATTGCAAGCTGTTTTGGACAACTTTCTTTCTCTTCTTGCAAAATACTCGGCAGACCTCCGTGCAGCCTCTAGAACACGATGGGAGATGTTTTTTGTGCTGGCACAGTTTCTCCTTGCCAGACAGAGTGGAAAAGCTTTTTGCTAAGATGTAGACGAGAAGAGAGGCTAAAGACGAAGGTACGGTGCTCTGCAGAGCTAAGCACTGCTCCCGGGCCTCTTTCGGCAGAAGGCGCACACCGCAGAGCACTGTGAGCGGCAGAATCGTCTTTGCGCGAAGAAGCAGCTTCTTCGTCTCCGGGAGCCGGAGAGAGCGGCAGCTTCGCAAAGGTGATGAAACAAGCTGTACAACACTGCGATTGTGTGCGCAGCTTGCCAACTGAGAGAAAACAGTACCTGACCACTCTCCTGCCTTTTCTATACACATGAACATTCGATTCCAACCTGTTTTGGACAACTTTCTTTCTCTTCTTGCAAAACACTCGGCAGACCTCCGTGCAGCCTCTAGAACACGATGGGAGATGTTTTTTGTGCTGGCACAGTTTCTCCTTGCCAGACAGAGTGGAAAAGCTTTTTGCTAAGATGTAGACGAGAAGAGAGGCTAAAGACGAAGGTACGGTGCTCTGCAGAGCTAAGCACCGCTCCCGGGCCTCTTTCGGCAGAAGGCGCACACCGCAGAGCACTGTGAGCGGCAGAATCGTCTTTGCGCGAAGAAGCAGCTTCTTCGTCTCCAGGAGCCGGAGAGAGCGGCAACTTCGCAAAGGTGATGAAACAAGCTGTACAACACTGCGATTGTGTGCGCAGCTTGCCAACTGAGAGAAAACAGTACCTGACCACTCTCCTGCCTTTTCTATTCACATGAACATTCGATTACAAGTTGTTTTGGACAACTTTCTTTCTCTTCTTGCAAAATACTCGGCAGACCTCCGTGCAGCCTCTAGAACACGATGGGAGATGTTTTTTGTGCTGGCACAGTTTCTCCTTGCCAGACAGAGTGGAAAAGCTTTTTGCTAAGATGTAGACGAGAAGAGAGGCTAAAGACGAAGGTACGGTGCTCTGCAGAGCTAAGCACCGCTCCCGGGCGTCTTTCGGCAGAAGAAACACACCGCAGAGCACTGTGAGCGGCAGAATCGTCTTTGCGCGAAGAAGCAGCTTCTTCGTCTCCGGGAGCCGGAGAGAGCGGCAACTTCGCAAAGGTGATGAAACAAGCTGTACAACACTGCGATTGTGTGCGCAGCTTGCCAACTGAGAGAAAACAGTACCTGACCACTCTCCTGCCTTTTGTAATCACATGAACATTCGATTGCAAGCTGTTTTGGACAACTTTCTTTCTCTTCTTGCAAAACACTCGGCAGACCTCCGTGCAGCTTCTAGAACACGATGGGGGATGTTTTCTGTGCTGGCACAGTTTCTCCTTGGCAGACAGAATGGAAAAGCTTTTTGCTAAGATGTAGACGAGAAGAGAGGCTAAAGACGAAGGTACGGTGCTCTGCAGAGCTAAGCACCGCTCCCGGGCCTCTTTCGGCAGAAGACATACACTGCAGAGCACTATGAGCGGCAGAATCGTCTTTGCGCGAAGAAGCAGCTTCTTCGTCTCCGGGAGCCGGAGAGAGCGGCAACTTCGCAAAGGTGATGAAACAAGCTGTACAACACTGCGATTGTGTGCGCAGCTTGCCAAGTGAGAGAAAACAGTACCTGACCACTCTCCTGCCTTTTCTATTCACATGAACATTCGATTGCAAGCTGTTTTGGACAACTTTCTTTCTCTTCTTGCAAAACACTCGGCAGACCTGCGTGCAGCCTCTAGAACACGATGGGAGATGTTTTCTGTGCTGGCACAGTTTCTCCTTGCCAGACAGAGTGGAAAAGCTTTTTGCTAAGATGTAGACGAGAAGAGAGGCTAAAGACGAAGGTACGGTGCTCTGCAGAGCTAAGCACTGCTCCCGGGCCTCTTTCGGCAGAAGGCGCACACCGCAGAGCACTGTGAGCGGCAGAATCGTCTTTGCGCGAAGAAGCAGCTTCTTCGTCTCCGGGAGCCGGAGAGAGCGGCAACTTCGCAAAGGTGATGAAACAAGCTGTACAACACTGCGATTGTGTGCGCAGCATGACAACTGAGAGAAAACAGTACCTGACCACTCTCCTGCCTTTTCTATACACATGAACATTCGATTGCAAGCTGTTTTGGACAACTTTCTTTCTCTTCTTGCAAAACACTCGGCAGACCTGCGTGCAGCCTCTAGAACACGATGGGAGATGTTTTCTGTGCTGGCACAGTTTCTCCTTGCCAGACAGAGTGGAAAAGCTTTTTGCTAAGATGTAGACGAGAAGAGAGGCTAAAGACGAAGGTACGGTGCTCTGCAGAGCTAAGCACCGCTCCCGGGCCTCTTTCGGCAGAAGACATACACTGCAGAGCACTATGAGCGGCAGAATCGTCTTTGCGCGAAGAAGCAGCTTCTTCGTCTCCGGGAGCCGGAGAGAGCGGACTCTTCGCAAAGGTGATGAAACAAGCTGTACGACACTGCGATTGTGTGCGCAGCTTGCCAACTGAGAGAAAACAGTACCTGACCACTCTCCTGCCTTTTGTAATCACATGAACATTCGATTGCAAGCTGTTTTGGACAACTTTCTTTCTCTTCTTGCAAAACACTCGGCAGACCTCCGTGCCGCCTCTAGAACACGATGGGAGATGTTTTTTGTGCTGGCACAGTTTCTCCTTGCCAGACAGAGTGGAAAAGCTTTTTGCTAAGATGTAGACGAGAAGAGAGGCTAAAGAAGCAGGTATGGTGCTCTGCAGAGCTAAGCACCGCTCCCGGGCCTCTTTCGGCAGAAGACACACACTGCAGAGCACAGTGAGCGGCAGAATCGTCTTTGGGCGAAAAAGCAGCTTCTTCGTCTCCGGGAGCCGGAGAGAGCGGCAACTTCGCAAAGGTGATGAAACAAGCTGTACAACACTGCGATTGTGTGCGCAGCTTGCCAACTGAGAGAAAACAGTACCTGACCACTCTCCTGCCTTTTCTATTCACATGAACATTCGATTGCAAGCTGTTTTGGACAACTTTCTTTCTCTTCTTGCAAAACACTCGGCAGACCTGCGTGCAGCCTCTAGAACACGATGGGACATGTTTTCTGTGCTGGCACAGTTTCTCCTTGCCAGACAGAGTGGAAAAGCTTTTTGCTAAGATGTAGACGAGAAGAGATGCTAAAGACGAAGGTACGGTGCTCTGCAGAGCTAAGCACAGCTCCCGGGCCTCTTTCGGCAGAAGGCGCACACCGCAGAGCACTGTGAGCGGCAGAATCGTCTTTGCGCGAAGAAGCAGCTTCTTCGTCTCCGGGAGCCGGAGAGAGCGGCAGCTTCGCAAAGGTGATGAAACAAGCTGTACAACACTGCGATTGTGTGCGCAGCTTGCCAAGTGAGAGAAAACAGTACCTGACCACTCTCCTGCCTTTTCTATTCACTTGAACATTCGATAGCAAGCTGTTTTGGACAACTTTCTTTCTCTTCTTGCAAAACACTCGGCAGACCTCCGTGCAGCCTCTAGAACACGATGGGAGATGTTTTTTTGCTGGCAGAGTTTCTCCTTGCCAGACAGAGTGGAAAAGCTTTTTGCTAAGATGTAGACGAGAAGAGAGGCTAAAGACGAAGGTACGGTGCTCTGCAGAGCTAAGCACCGCTACCGGACCTCTTTCGGCAGAAGGCGCACACCGCAGAGCACTGTGAGCGGCAGAATCGTATTTGCGCGAAGAAGCAGCTTCTTCGTCTCCGGGAGCCGGAGAGAGCGACAACTTCGCAAAGGTGATGAAACAAGCTGTACAACACTGCGATTGTGTGCTTAGCTTACCAAGTGAGAGAAAACAGTACCTGACCACTCTTCTGCCTTTTCTATTCACATGAACATTCGATTGCAAGCTGTTTTGGACAACTTTCTTTCTCTTCTTGCAAAATACTCGGCAGACCTCCGTGCAGCCTCTAGAACACGATGGGAGATGTTTTTTGTGCTGGCACAGTTTCTCCTTGCCAGACAGAGTGGAAAAGCTTTTTGCTAAGATGTAGACGAGAAGAGAGGCTAAAGACGAAAGTACGGTGATCTGCAGAGCTAAGCACTGCTCCCGGGCCTCTTTCGGCAGAAGGCGCACACCGCAGAGCACTGTGAGCGGCAGAATCGTCTTTGCGCGAAGAAGCAGCTTCTTCGTCTCCGGGAGCCGGAGAGAGCGGCAACTTCGCAAAGGTGATGAAACAAGCTGTACAACACTGCGATTGTGTGCGCAGCTTGCCAACTGAGAGAAAACAGTACCTGACCACTCTCCTGCCTTTTCTATACACATGAACATTCGATTCCAACCTGTTTTGGACAACTTTCTTTCTCTTCTTGCAAAACACTCGGCAGACCTCCGTGCAGCCTCTAGAACACGATGGGAGATGTTTTTTGTGCTGGCACAGTTTCTCCTTGCCAGACAGAGTGGAAAAGCTTTTTGCTAAGATGTAGACGAGAAGAGAGGCTAAAGACGAAGGTACGGTGCTCTGCAGAGCTAAGCACCGCTCCCGGGCCTCTTTCGGCAGAAGGCGCACACCGCAGAGCACTGTGAGCGGCAGAATCGTCTTTGCGCGAAGAAGCAGCTTCTTCGTCTCCGGGAGCCGGAGAGAGCGGCAACTTCGCAAAGGTGATGAAACAAGCTGTACAACACTGCGATTGTGTGCGCAGCTTGCCAACTGAGAGAAAACAGTACCTGACCACTCTCCTGCCTTTTCTATTCACATGAACATTCGATTACAAGTTGTTTTGGACAACTTTCTTTCTCTTCTTGCAAAATACTCGGCAGACCTCCGTGCAGCCTCTAGAACACGATGGGAGATGTTTTTTGTGCTGGCACAGTTTCTCCTTGCCAGACAGAGTGGAAAAGCTTTTTGCTAAGATGTAGACGAGAAGAGAGGCTAAAGACGAAGGTACGGTGCTCTGCAGAGCTAAGCACCACTCCCGGGCCTCTTTCGGCAGAAGAAACACACCGCAGAGCACTGTGAGCGGCAGAATCGTCTTTGCGCGAAGAAGCAGCTTCTTCGTCTCCGGGAGCCGGAGAGAGCGACAACTTCGCAAAGGTGATGAAACAAGCTGTACAACACTGCGATTGTGTGCGCAGCTTGCCAACTGAGAGAAAACAGTACCTGACCACTCTCCTGCCTTTTGTAATCACATGAACATTCGATTGCAAGCTGTTTTGGACAACTTTCTTTCTCTTCTTGCAAAACACTCGGCAGACCTCCGTGCAGCTTCTAGAACACGATGGGGGATGTTTTCTGTGCTGGCACAGTTTCTCCTTGGCAGACAGAATGGAAAAGCTTTTTGCTAAGATGTAGACGAGAAGAGAGGCTAAAGACGAAGGTACGGTGCTCTGCAGAGCTAAGCACCGCTCCCGGGCCTCTTTCGGCAGAAGACATACACTGCAGAGCACTATGAGCGGCAGAATCGTCTTTGCGCGAAGAAGCAGCTTCTTCGTCTCCGGGAGCCGGAGAGAGCGGCAACTTCGCAAAGGTGATGAAACAAGCTGTACAACACTGCGATTGTGTGCGCAGCTTGCCAAGTGAGAGAAAACAGTACCTGACCACTCTCCTGCCTTTTCTATTCACATGAACATTCGATTGCAAGCTGTTTTGGACAACTTTCTTTCTCTTTTTGCAAAACACTCGGCAGACCTGCGTGCAGCCTCTAGAACACGATGGGAGATGTTTTCTGTGCTGGCACAGTTTCTCCTTGCCAGACAGAGTGGAAAAGCTTTTTGCTAAGATGTAGACGAGAAGAGAGGCTAAAGACGAAGGTACGGTGCTCTGCAGAGCTAAGCACCGCTCCCGGACCTCTTTCGGCAGAAGGCGCACACCGCAGAGCAGAGTGAGCGGCAGAATCGTCTTTGCGCGAAGAAGCAGCTTCTTTGTCTCCGGGAGCCGGAGAGAGCGGCAACTTCGCAAAGGTGATGAAACAAGCTGTACGACACTGCGATTGTGTGCGCAGCTTGCCAACTGAGAGAAAACAGTACCTGACCACTCTCCTGCCTTTTGTAATCACATGAACATTCGATTGCAAGCTGTTTTGGACAACTTTCTTTCTCTTCTTGCAAAACACTCGGCAGACCTCCGTGCCGCCTCTAGAACACGATGGGAGATGTTTTTTGTGCTGGCACAGTTTCTCCTTGCCAGACAGAGTGGAAAAGCTTTTTGCTAAGATGTAGACGAGAAGAGAGGCTAAAGACGAAGGTACGGTGCTCTGCAGAGCTAAGCACCGCTACCGGACCTCTTTCGGCAGAAGGCGCACACCGCAGAGCACTGTGAGCGGCAGAATCGTATTTGCGCGAAGAAGCAGCTTCTTCGTCTCCGGGAGCCGGAGAGAGCGACAACTTCGCAAAGGTGATGAAACAAGCTGTACAACACTGCGATTGTGTGCTTAGCTTACCAAGTGAGAGAAAACAGTACCTGACCACTCTTCTGCCTTTTCTATTCACATGAACATTCGATTGCAA
Source organism: Melozone crissalis (assembly GCF_028551555.1). Classification (NCBI taxonomy): domain Eukaryota; kingdom Metazoa; phylum Chordata; class Aves; order Passeriformes; family Passerellidae; genus Melozone; species Melozone crissalis. Next base: position 75,098 of record NW_026536242.1, on the reverse strand, counting down.
GCTGTTTTGGACAACTTTCTTTCTCTTCTTGCAAAACACTCGGCAGACCTCCGTGCAGCTTCTAGAACACGATGGGAGATGTTTTCTGTGCTGGCACAGTTTCTCCTTGGCAGACAGAATGGAAAAGCTTTTTGCTAAAATGTAGACGAGAAGAGAGGCTAAAGACGAAGGTACGGTGCGCTGCAGAGCTAAGCACCGCTCCCGGGCCTCTTTCGGCAGAAGACATACACTGCAGAGCACTATGAGCGGCAGAATCGTCTTTGCGCGAAGAAGCAGCTTCTTCGTCTCCGGGAGCCGGAGAGAGCGGCAACTTCGCAAAGGTGATGAAACAAGCTGTACAACACTGCGATTGTGTGCGCAGCTTGCCAACTGAGAGAAAACAGTACCTGACCACTCTCCTGCCTTTTCTATTCACATGAACATTCGATTGCAAGCTGTTTTGGACAACTTTCTTTCTCTTCTTGCAAAACACTCGGCAGACCTCCGTACAGCCTCTAGAACACAATGGGAGATGTTTTCTGTGCTGGCACAGTTTCTCCTTGCCAGACAGAGTGGAAAAGCTTTTTGCTAAGATGTAGACGAGAAGAGAGGCTAAAGACGAAGGTACGGTGCTCTGCAGAGCTAAGCACCGCTCCCGGACCTCTTTCGGCAGAAGGCGCACACCGCAGAGCAGAGTGAGCGGCAGAATCGTCTTTGCGCGAAGAAGCAGCTTCTTTGTCTCCGGGAGCCGGAGAGAGCGGCAACTTCGCAAAGGTGATGAAACAAGCTGTACAACACTGCGATTGTGTGCGCAGCTTGCCAACTGAGAGAAAACAGTACCTGACCACTCTCCTGCCTTTTGTAATCACATGAACATTCGATTGCAAGCTGTTTTGGACAACTTTCTTTCTCTTCTTGCAAAACACTCGGCAGACCTCCGTGCCGTCTCTAGAACACGATGGGAGATGTTTTTTGTGCTGGCACAGTTTCTCCTTGCCAGACAGAGTGGAAAAGCTTTTTGCTAAGATGTAGACGAGAAGAGAGGCTAAAGAAGCAGGTATGGTGCTCTGCAGAGCTAAGCACCGCTCCCGGGCCTCTTTCGGCAAAAGACACACACTGCAGAGCACAGTGAGCGGCAGAATCGTCTTTGGGCGAAAAAGCAGCTTCTTCGTCTCCGGGAGCCGGAGAGAGCGGCAACTTCGCAAAGGTGATGAAACAAGCTGTACAACACTGCGATTGTGTGCGCAGCTTGCCAACTGAGAGAAAACAGTACCTGACCACTCTCCTGCCTTTTCTATTCACATGAACATTCGATTGCAAGCTGTTTTGGACAACTTTCTTTCTCTTCTTGCAAAACACTCGGCAGACCTGCGTGCAGCCTCTAGAACACGATGGGAGATGTTTTCTGTGCTGGCACAGTTTCTCCTTGCCAGACAGAGTGGAAAAGCTTTTTGCTAAGATGTAGACGAGAAGAGAGGCTAAAGACGAAGGTACGGTGCTCTGCAGAGCTAAGCACCGCTCCCGGGCCTCTTTCGGCAGAAGGCGCACACCGCAGAGCACTGTGAGCGGCAGAATCGTCTTTGCGCGAAGAAGCAGCTTCTTCGTCTCCGGGAGCCGGAGAGAGCGGCAACTTCGCAAAGGTGATGAAACAAGCTGTACAATACTGCGATTGTGTGCGCAGTTTGCCAACTGAGAGAAAACAGTACCTGACCACTCTCCTGCCTTTTCTATTCACATGAAAATTCGATTGCAAGCTGTTTTGGACAACTTTCTTTCTCTTCTTGCAAAACACTCGGCAGACCTCCGTGCAGCCTCTAGAAGACGATGGGAGATGTTTTCTGTGCTGGCACAGTTTTTCTTTGTCAGACAGAGTGGAAAAGGTTTTTGCTAAGATGTAGACGAGAAGAGAGGCTAAAGACGAAGGTACGGTGCTCTGCAGAGCTAAGCACCGCTCCCGGACCTCTTTCGGCAGAAGACACTCATTAGAGAACACTGTGAGCGGCAGAATCCTCTTTGCGCGAAGAAGCAGCTTCTTCGTCTCCGGGAGCCGGAGAGAGCGGCAGCTTCGCAAAGGTGATGAAACAAGCTGTACGACACTGCGATTGTGTGCGCAGCTTGCCAACTGAGAGAAAACAGTACCTGACCACTCTCCTGCCTTTTCTATTCACTTGAACATTCGATTGCAAGCTGTTTTGGACAACTTTCTTTCTCTTCTTGCAAAACACTCGGCAGACCTCTGTGCAGCCTCTAGAACACGATGGGAGATGTTTTTTGTGCTGGCACAGTTTCTCCTTGCCAGACAGAGTGGAAAAGATTTTTGCTAAGATGTAGACGAGAAGAGAGGCTAAAGACGAAGGTACGGTGCTCTGCAGAGCTAAGCACTGCTCCCGGGCCTCTTTCGGCAGAAGGCGCACACCGCAGAGCACTGTGAGCGGCAGAATCGTCTTTGCGCGAAGAAGCAGCTTCTTCGTCTCCGGGGCCGGAGAGAGCGGCAACTTCGCAAAGGAGATGAAACAAGCTGTACAACACTGCGATTGTGTGCGCAGCTTGCCAACTGAGAGAAAACAGTACCTGACCACTCTCCTGCCTTTTCTATACACATGAACATTCGATTCCAACCTGTTTTGGACAACTTTCTTTCTCTTCTTGCAAAACACTCGGCAGACCTCCGTGCAGCCTCTAGAACACGATGGGAGATGTTTTCTGTGCTGGCACAGTTTCTCCTTGCCAGACAGAGTGGAAAAGCTTTTTGCTAAGATGTAGACGAGAAGAGAGGCTAAAGACGAAGGTACGGTGCTCTGCAGAGCTAAGCACCGCTCCCGGGCCTCTTTCGGCAGAAGGCGCACACCGCAGAGCACTGTGAGCGGCAGAATCGTCTTTGCGCGAAGAAGCAGCTTCTTCGTCTCCGGGAGCCGGAGAGAGCGGCAACTTCGCAAAGGTGATGAAACAAGCTGTACAACACTGCGATTGTGTGCGCAGCTTGCCAACTGAGAGAAAACAGTACCTGACCACTCTCCTGCCTTTTCTATTCACATGAACATTCGATTACAAGTTGTTTTGGACAACTTTCTTTCTCTTCTTGCAAAATACTCGGCAGACCTCCGTGCAGCCTCTAGAACACGATGGGAGATGTTTTTTGTGCAGGCACAGTTTCTCCTTGCCAGACAGAGTGGAAAAGCTTTTTGCTAAGATGTAGACGAGAAGAGAGGCTAAAGACGAAGGTACGGTGCTCTGCAGAGCTAAGCACCGCTCCCGGACCTCTTTCGGCAGAAGGCGCACACCGCAGAGCACTGTGAGCGGCAGAATCGTCTTTGCGCGAAGAAGCAGCTTCTTTGTCTCCGGGAGCCGGAGAGAGCGGCAACTTCGCAAAGGAGATGAAACAAGCTGTACAACACTGCGATTGTGTGCGCAGCTTGCCAACTGAGAGAAAACAGTACCTGACCACTCTCCTGCCTTTTGTAATCACATGAACATTCGATTGCAAGCTGTTTTGGACAACTTTCTTTCTCTTCTTGCAAAACACTCGGCAGACCTGCGTGCAGCCTCTAGAACACGATGGGAGATGTTTTCTGTGCTGGCACAGTTTCTCCTTGCCAGACAGAGTGGAAAAGCTTTTTGCTAAGATGTAGACGAGAAGAGAGGCTAAAGACGAAGGTACGGTGCTCTGCAGAGCTAAGCACCGCTCCCGGACCTCTTTCGGCAGAAGGCGCACACCGCAGAGCACTGTGAGCGGCAGAATCACCTTTGCGCGAAGAAGCAGCTTCTTCGTCTCCGGGAGCCGGAGAGAGCGGCAACTTCGCAAAGGTGATGAAACAAGCTGAACAACACTGCGATTGTGTGCGCAGCTTGCCAAGTGAGAGAAAACAGTACCTGACCACTCTCCTGCCTTTTCTAATCACTTGAAAATTCGATTGCAAGCTGTTTTGGACAACTTTCTTTCTCTTCTTGCAAAACACTCGGCAGACCTCCGTGCAGCTTCTAGAACACGATGGGAGATGTTTTTTGTGCTGGCACAGTTTCTCCTTGCCAGACAGAGTGGAAAAGCTTTTTGCTAAGATGTAGACGAGAAGAGAGGCTAAAGACGAAGGTACGGTGCTCTGCAGAGCTAAGCACCGCTCCCGGGCCTCTTTCGGCAGAAGACATACACTGCAGAGCACTATGAGCGGCAGAATCGTCTTTGCGCGAAGAAGCAGCTTCTTCGTCTCCGGGAGCCGGAGAGAGCGGCAACTTCGCAAAGGTGATGAAACAAGCTGTACGACACTGCGATTGTGTGCGCAGCTTGCCAACTGAGAGAAAACAGTACCTGACCACTCTCCTGCCTTTTCTATTCACATGAACATTCGATTGCAAGCTGTTTTGGACAACTTTCTTTCTCTTTTTGCAAAACACTCGGCAGACCTCCGTGCAGCCTCTAGAACACAATGGGAGATGTTTTCTGTGCTGGCACAGTTTCTCCTTGCCAGACAGAGTGGAAAAGCTTTTTGCTAAGATGTAGACGAGAAGAGAGGCTAAAGACGAAGGTACGGTGCTCTGCAGAGCTAAGCACCGCTCCCGGACCTCTTTCGGCAGAAGGCGCACACCGCAGAGCAGAGTGAGCGGCAGAATCGTCTTTGCGCGAAGAAGCAGCTTCTTTGTCTCCGGGAGCCGGAGAGAGCGGCAACTTCGCAAAGGTGATGAAACAAGCTGTACAACACTGCGATTGTGTGCGCAGCTTGCCAACTGAGAGAAAACAGTACCTGACCGCTCTCCTGCCTTTTGTAATCACATGAACATTCGATTGCAAGCTGTTTTGGACAACTTTCTTTCTCTTCTTGCAAAACACTCGGCAGACCTCCGTGCAGCTTCTAGAACACGATGGGAGATGTTTTTTGAGCTGGCACAGTTTCTCCTTGCCAGACAGAGTGGAAAAGCTTTTTGCTAAGATGTAGACGAGAAGAGAGGCTAAAGACGAAGGTACGGTGCTCTGCAGAGCTAAGCACCGCTCCCGGACCTCTTTCGGCAGAAGGCGCACACCGCAGAGCACTGTGAGCGGCAGAATCGTCTTTGCGCGAAGAAGCAGCTTCTTCGTCTCCGGGAGCCGGAGAGAGCGGCAACTTCGCAAAGGTGATGAAACAAGCTGTACAACACTGCGATTGTGTGCGCAGCTTGCCAACTGAGAGAAAACAGTACCTGACCACTCTGCTGCCTTTTCTATTCACATGAACATTCGATTGCAAGCTGTTTTGGACAACTTCCTTTCTCTTCTTGCAAAACACTCGGCAGACCTCCGTGCAGCCTCTAGAACACGATGGGAGATGTTTTCTGTGCTGGCACAGTTTCTCCTTGCCAGACAGAGTGGAAAAGCTTTTTGCTAAGATGTAGACGAGAAGAGAGGCTAAAGAAGCAGGTAGAGTGCTCTGCAGAGCTAAGCACAGCTCCCGGACCTCTTTCGGCAGAAGGCGCACACCGCAGAGCACTGTGAGCGGCAGAATCGTCTTTGCGCGAAGAAGCAGCTTCTTCGTCTCCGGGAGCCGGAGAGAGCGGCAACTTCGCAAAGGTGATGAAACAAGCTGTACGACACTGCGATTGTGTGCGCAGCTTGCCAACTGAGAGAAAACAGTACCTGACCACTCTCCTGCCTTTTCTATTAACATGAACATTCGATTGGAAGCTGTTTTGGACAACTTTCTTTCTCTTCTTGCAAAACACTCGGCAGACCTCCGTGCAGCCTCTAAAACACGATGGGAGATGTTTTTTGTGCTGGCACAGTTTCTCCTTGCCAGACAGAGTGGAAAAGCTTTTTGCTAAGATGTAGACGAGAAGAGAGGCTAAAGAAGCAGGTATGGTGCTCTGCAGAGCTAAGCACCGCTCCCGGGCCTCTTTCGGCAGAAGGCGCACACCGCAGAGCACTGTGAGCGGCAGAATCGTCTTTGCGCGAAGAAGCAGCTTCTTCGTCTCCGGGAGCCGGAGAGAGCGGCAACTTCGCAAAGGTGATGAAACAAGCTGTACAACACTGCGATTGTGTGCGCAGCTTGCCAACTGAGAGAAAACAGTACCTGACCACTCTGCTGCCTTTTCTAATCACTTGAAAATTCGATTGCAAGCTGTTTTGGACAACTTTCTTTCTCTTCTTGCAAAACACTCGGCAGACCTCCGTGCAGCCTCTAGAACACGATGGGAGATGTTTTCTGTGCTGGCACAGTTTCTCCTTGCCAGACAGAGTGGAAAAGCTTTTTGCTAAGATGTAGACGAGAAGAGAGGCTAAAGACGAAGGTACGGTGCTCTGCAGAGCTAAGCACCGCTCCCGGGCCTCTTTCGGCAGAAGGCGCACACCGCAGAGCACTGTGAGCGGCAGAATCGTCTTTGCGCGAAGAAGCAGCTTCTTCGTCTCCGGGAGCCGGAGAGAGCGGCAACTTCGCAAAGGTGATGAAACAAGCTGTACAACACTGCGATTGTGTGCGCAGTTTCCCAACTGAGAGAAAACAGTACCTGACCACTCTCCTGCCTTTTCTATTCACATGAACATTCGATTGCAAGCTGTTTTGGACAACTTTCTTTCTCTTCTTGCAAAACACTCGGCAGACCTCCGTGCAGCCTCTAGAACACGATGGGAGATGTTTTCTGTGCTGGCACAGTTTCTCCTTGCCAGACAGAGTGGAAAAGCTTTTTGCTAAGATGTAGACGAGAAGAGAGGCTAAAGAAGCAGGTATGGTGCTCGGCAGAGCTAAGCACAGCTCCCGGGCCTCTTTCGGCAGAAGACACACACTGCAGAGCACAGTGAGCGGCAGAATCGTCTTTGCGCGAAGAAGCAGCTTCTTCGTCTCTGGGAGCCGGAGAGAGCGGCAACTTCGCAAAGGTGATGAAACAAGCTGTACAACACTGCGATTGTGTGCGCAGCTTGCCAAGTGAGAGAAAACAGTACCTGACCACTCTCCTGCCTTTTCTATTCACATGAACATTCGATTGCATGCTGTTTTGGACAACTTTCTTTCTCTTCTTGCAAAACACTCGGCAGATCTCCGTGCAGCTTCTAGAACACGATGGGAGATGTTTTATGTGCTGGCACAGTTTCTCCTCTCCAGACACAGTGGAAAAGCTTTTTGCTAAGATGTAGACGAGAAGAGAGGCTAAAGACGAAGGTACGGTGCTCTGCAGAGCTAAGCACAGCTCCCGGACCTCTTTCGGCAGAAGGCGCACACCGCAGAGCACTGTGAGCGGCAGAATCACCTTTGCGCGTAGAAGCAGCTTCTTCGTCTCCGGGAGCCGGAGAGAGCGGCAACTTCGCAAAGGTGATGAAACAAGCTGTACAACACTGCGATTGTGTGCGCAGCTTGCCAACTGAGAGAAAACAGTACCTGACCACTCTCCTGCCTTTTCTATTCACATGAACATTCGATTGCAAGCTGTTTTGGACAACTTTCTTTCTCTTCTTGCAAAACACTCGGCAGACCTGCGTGCAGCCTCTAGAACACGATGGGAGATGTTTTCTGTGCTGGCACAGTTTCTCCTTGCCAGACAGAGTGGAAAAGCTTTTTGCTAAGATGTAGACGAGAAGAGAGGCTAAAGACGAAGGTACGGTGCTCTGCAGAGCCAAGCACCGCTCCCGGGCGTCTTTCGGCAGAAGGCGCACACCGCGGAGCACTGTGAGCGGCAGAATCGTCTTTGCGCGAAGAAGCAGCTTCTTCGTCTCCGGGAGCCGGAGAGAGCGGCAACTTCGCAAAGGTGATGAAACAAGCTGTACGACACTGCGATTGTGTGCGCAGCTTGCCAACTGAGAGAAAACAGTACCTGACCACTCTCCTGCCTTTTCTATTCACATGAACATTCGATTGCAAGCTGTTTTGGACAACTTTCTTTCTCTTCTTGCAAAACACTCGGCAGACCTCCGTGCAGCCTCTAGAACACGATGGGAGATGTTTTCTGTGCTGGCACAGTTTCTCCTTGCCAGACAGAGTGGAAAAGCTTTTTGCTAAGATGTAGACGAGAAGAGAGGCTAAAGAAGCAGGTAGAGTGCTCTGCAGAGCTAAGCACAGCTCCCGGACCTCTTTCGGCAGAAGGCGCACACCGCAGAGCACTGTGAGCGGCAGAATCACCTTTGCGCGAAGAAGCAGCTTCTTCGTCTCCGGGAGCCGGAGAGAGCGGCAGCTTCGCAAAGGTGATGAAACAAGCTGTACAACACTGCGATTGTGTGCGCAGCTTGCCAACTGAGAGAAAACAGTACCTGACCACTCTGCTGCCTTTTCTATTCACATGAACATTCGATTGCAAGCTGTTTTGGACAACTTTCTTTCTCTTCTTGCAAAACACTCGGCAGACCTCCGTGCAGCCTCTAGAACACGATGGGAGATGTTTTCTGTGCTGGCACAGTTTCTCCTTTCCAGACAGAGTGGAAAAGCTTTTTGCTAAGATGTAGACGAGAAGAGAGGCTAAAGACGAAGGTACGGTGCTCTGCAGAGCTAAGCACCGCTCCCGGACCTCTTTCGGCAGAAGGCGCACACCGCAGAGCACTGTGAGCGGCAGAATCGTCTTTGCGCGAAGAAGCAGCTTCTTCGTCTCCGGGAGCCGGAGAGAGCGGCAGCTTCGCAAAGGTGATGAAACAAGCTGTACAACACTGCGATTGTGTGCGCAGCTTGCCAAGTGAGAGAAAACAGTACCTGACCACTCTCCTGCCTTTTCTATTCACATGAACATTCGATTGCAAACTATTTTGGACAACTTTCTTTCCCTTCTTGCAAAACACTCGGCAGACCTCCGTGCAGCCTCTAGAACACGATGGGAGATGTTTTCTGTGCTGGCACAGGTTCTCCTTGCCAGACAGAGTGGAAAAGCTTTTTGCTAAGATGTAGACTAGAAGAGAGGCTAAAGACGAAGGTACGGTGCTCTGCAGAGCTAAGCACATCTCCCGGGCGTCTTTCGGCAGAAGGCGCACACCGCAGAGCACTGTGAGCGGCAGAATCGTCTTTGCGCGAAGAAGCAGCTTCTTCGTCTCCGGGAGCCGGAGAGAGCGGCAGCTTCGCAAAGGTGATGAAACAAGCTGTACAACACTGCGATTGTGTGCGCAGTTTGCCAACTGAGAGAAAACAGTACCTGACCACTCTCCGGCCTTTTCTATTCACATGAACATTCGATTGCAAGCTGTTTTGGACAACTTTCTTTCTCTTCTTGCAAAATACTCGGCAGACCTCCGTGCAGCCTCTAGAACACGATGGGAGATGTTTTCTGTGCTGGCACAGTTTCTCCTTTCCAGACAGAGTGGAAAAGCTTTTTGCTAAGATGTAGACGAGAGGCTAAAGACGAAGGTACGGTGCTCTGCAGAGCTAAGCACAGCTCCCGGGCCTCTTTCGGCAGAAGGCGCACACCGCAGAGCACTGTGAGCGGCAGAATCGTCTTTGCGCGAAGAAGCAGCTTCTTCGTCGCCGGCAGCCGGAGAGAGCGGCAACTTCGCAAAGGTGATGAAACAAGCTGTACAACACTGCGATTGTGTGCGCAGTTTGCCAAGTGAGAGAAAACAGTACCTGACCACTCTCCTGCCTTTTCCATACACATGAACATTCGATTGCAAGCTGTTTTGGACAACTTTCTTTCTCTTCTTGCAAAATACTCGGCGGACCTCCGTGCAGCCTCTAGAACACGATGGGAGATGTTTTCTGTGCTGGCACAGTTTCTCCTTGCCAGACAGAGTGGAAAAGCTTTTTGCTAAGATGTAGACGAGAAGAGAGGCTAAAGACGAAGGTACGGTGCTCTGCAGAGCTAAGCACCGCTCCCGGGCCTCTTTCGGCAGAAGGCGCACACCGCAGAGCACTGTGAGCGGCAGAATCGTCTTTGCGCGAAGAAGCAGCTTCTTCGTCTCCGGGAGCCGGAGAGAGCGGCAACTTCGCAAAGGTGATGAAACAAGCTGTACAACACTGCGATTGTGTGCGCAGCTTGCCAAGTGAGAGAAAACAGTACCTGACCACTCTCCTGCCTTTTCTATTCACATGAACATTCGATTGCAAGCTGTTTTGGACAACTTTCTTTCTCTTTTTGCAAAACACTCGGCAGACCTGCGTGCAGCCTCTAGAACACGATGGGAGATGTTTTCTGTGCTGGCACAGTTTCTCCTTGCCAGACAGAGTGGAAAAGCTTTTTGCTAAGATGTAGACGAGAAGAGAGGCTAAAGACGAAGGTACGGTGCTCTGCAGAGCTAAGCACCGCTCCCGGACCTCTTTCGGCAGAAGGCGCACACCGCAGAGCACTGTGAGCGGCAGAATCGTCTTTGCGCGAAGAAGCAGCTTCTTCGTCTCCGGGAGCCGGAGAGAGCGGCAACTTCGCAAAGGTGATGAAACAAGCTGTACAACACTGCGATTGTGTGCGCAGCTTGCCAAGTGAGAGAAAACAGTACCTGACCACTCTCCTGCCTTTTCTATTCACATGAACATTCGATTGCAAGCTGTTTTGGACAACTTTCTTTCTCTTCTTGCAAAACACTCGGCAGACCTGCGTGCAGCCTCTAGAACACGATGGGAGATGTTTTCTGTGCTGGCACAGTTTCTCCTTGCCAGACAGAGTGGAAAAGCTTTTTGCTAAGATGTAGACGAGAAGAGAGGCTAAAGACGAAGGTACGGTGCTCTGCAGAGCTAAGCACCGCTCCCGGGCATCTTTCGGCAGAAGGCGCACACCGCAGAGCACTGTGAGCGGCAGAATCGTCTTTGCGCGAAGAAGCAGCTTCTTCGTCTCCGGGAGCCGGAGAGAGCGGCAGCTTCACAAAGGTGATGAAACAAGCTGTACAACACTGCGATTGTGTGCGCAGCTTGCCAAGTGAGAGAAAACAGTACCTGACCACTCTTCTGCCTTTTCTATTCGCATGAACAATCGATTGCAAGCTGTTTTGGACAACTTTCTTTCTCTTCTTGCAAAACACTCGGCAGACTTCCGTGCAGCCTCTAGAACACGATGGGAGATGTTTTTTGTGCTGCTAAAGTTTCTCCTTGCCAGACAGAGTGGAAAAGCTTTTTGCTAAGATGTAGACGAGAGGCTAAAGACGAAGGTACGGTGCTCTGCAGAGCTAAGCACCGCTCCCGGGCCTCTTTCGGCAGAAGGCGCACACCGCAGAGCACTGTGAGCAGCAGAATCGTCTTTGCGCGAAGAAGCAGCTTCTTCGTCGCCGGCAGCCGGAGAGAGCGGCAACTTCGCAAAGGTGATGAAACAAGCTGTACAACACTGCGATTGTGTGCGCAGTTTGCCAAGTGAGAGAAAACAGTACCTGACCACTCTCCTGCCTTTTCTATACACATGAACATTCGATTGCAAGCTGTTTTGGACAACTTTCTTTCTCTTCTTGCAAAATACTCGGCAGACCTCCGTGCAGCCTCTAGAACACGATGGGAGATGTTTTCTGTGCTGGCACAGTTTCTCCTTGCCAGACAGAGTGGAAAAGCTTTTTGCTAAGATGTAGACGAGAAGAGAGGCTAAAGACGAAGGTACGGTGCTCTGCAGAGCTAAGCACCGCTCCCGGGCCTCTTTCGGCAGAAGGCGCACACCGCAGAGCACTGTGAGCGGCAGAATCGTCTTTGCGCGAAGAAGCAGCTTCTTCGTCTCCGGGAGCCGGAGAGAGCGGCAACTTCGCAAAGGTGATGAAACAAGCTGTACAACACTGCGATTGTGTGCGCAGCTTGCCAAGTGAGAGAAAACAGTACCTGACCACTCTCCTGCCTTTTCTATTCACATGAACATTCGATTGCAAGCTGTTTTGGACAACTTTCTTTCTCTTCTTGCAAAATACTCGGCAGACCTCCGTGCAGCCTCTAGAACACGATGGGAGATGTTTTTTGTGCTGGCACAGTTTCTCCTTGCCAGACAGAGTGGAAAAGCTTTTTGCTAAGATGTAGACGAGAAGAGAGGCTAAAGACGAAGGTACGGTGCTCTGCAGAGCTAAGCACCGCTCCCGGGCCTCTTTCGGCAGAAGAAACACACTGCAGAGCACTGTGAGCGGCAGAATCGTCTTTGCGCGAAGAAGCAGCTTCTTCGTCTCCAGGAGCCGGAGAGAGCGGCAACTTCGCAAAGGTGATGAAACAAGCTGTACAACACTGCGATTGTGTGCGCAGCTTGCCAACTGAGAGAAAACAGTACCTGACCACTCTCCTGCCTTTTGTAATCACATGAACATTCGATTGCAAGCTGTTTTGGACAACTTTCTTTCTCTTCTTGCAAAACACTCGGCAGACCTCTGTGCAGCTTCTAGAACACGATGGGAGATGTTTTCTGTGCTGGCACAGTTTCTCCTTGCCAGACAGAGTGGAAAAGCTTTTTGCTAAGATGTAGACGAGAAGAGAGGCTAAAGACGAAGGTACGGTGCTCTGCAGAGCTAAGCACCGCTCCCGGGCCTCTTTCGGCAGAAGACATACACTGCAGAGCACTATGAGCGGCAGAATCGTCTTTGCGCGAAGAAGCAGCTTCTTCGTCTCCGGGAGCCGGAGAGAGCGGCAACTTCGCAAAGGTGATGAAACAAGCTGTACAACACTGCGATTGTGTGCGCAGCTTGCCAACTGAGAGAAAACAGTACCTGACCACTCTGCTGCCTTTTCTATTCACATGAACATTCGATTGCAAGCTGTTTTGGACAACTTTCTTTCTCTTCTTGCAAAACACTCGGCAGACCTGCGTGCAGCCTCTAGAACACGATGGGAGATGTTTTCTGTGCTGGCACAGTTTCTCCTCGCCAGACAGAGTGGAAAAGCTTTTTGCTAAGATGTAGACGAGAAGAGAGGCTAAAGACGAAGGTACGGTGCTCTGCAGAGCTAAGCACCGCTCCCGGACCTCTTTCGGCAGAAGGCGCACACCGCAGAGTAGAGTGCGCGGCAGAATCGTCTTTGCGCGAAGAAGCAGCTTCTTCGTCTCCGGGAGCCGGAGAGAGCGGCAACTTCGCAAAGGTGATGAAACAAGCTGTACAACACTGCGATTGTGTGCGCAGTTTGCCAACTGAGAGAAAACAGTACCTGACCACTCTCCTGCCTTTTCTATTCACATGAACATTCGATTGGAAGCTGTTTTGGACAACTTTCTTTCTCTTCTTGCAAAACACTCGGCAGACCTCCGTGCATCCTCTAGAAGACGATGGGAGATGTTTTCTGTGCTGGCACAGTTTTTCTTTGCCAGACAGAGTGGAAAAGCTTTTTGCTAAGATGTAGACGAGAAGAGAGGCTAAAGAAGCAGGTATGGTGCTCTGCAGAGCTAAGCACAGCTCCCGGGCCTCTTTCGGCAGAAGGCGCACACCGCAGAGCACTGTGAGCGGCAGAATCGTCTTTGCGCGAAGAAGCAGCTTCTTCGTCTCCGGGAACCGGAGAGAGCGACAGCTTTGCAAAGGTGATGAAACAAGCTGTACGACACTGCGATTGTGTGCGCAGCTTGCCAACTGAGAGAAAACAGTACCTGACCACTCTCCTGCCTTTTCTATTCACTTGAACACTTGATTGCAAGCTGTTTTGGACAACTTTCTTTCTCTTCTTGCAAAACACTCGGCAGACCTCCGTGCAGCCTCTAGAACACGATGGGAGATGTTTTTTTGCTGGCACAGTTTCTCCTTGCCAGACAGAGTGGAAAAGCTTTTTGCTAAGATGTAGACGAGAAGAGAGGCTAAAGACGAAGGTACGGTGCTCTGCAGAGCTAAGCACCGCTCCCGGGCCTCTTTCGGCAGAAGGCGCACACCGCAGAGCACTGTGAGCGGCAGAATCGTCTTTGCGCGAAGAAGCAGCTTCTTCGTCTCCGGGAGCCGGAGAGAGCGACAACTTCGCAAAGGTGATGAAACAAGCTGTACAACACTGCGATTGTGTGCTTAGCTTACCAAGTGAGAGAAAACAGTACCTGACCACTCTTCTGCCTTTTCTATTCACATGAACATTCGATTGCAAGCTGTTTTGGACAACTTTCTTTCTCTTCTTGCAAAATACTCGGCAGACCTCCGTGCAGCCTCTAGAACACGATGGGAGATGTTTTTTGTGCTGGCACAGTTTCTCCTTGCCAGACAGAGTGGAAAAGCTTTTTGCTAAGATGTAGACGAGAAGAGAGGCTAAAGACGAAGGTACGGTGCTCTGCAGAGCTAAGCACTGCTCCCGGGCCTCTTTCGGCAGAAGGCGCACACCGCAGAGCACTGTGAGCGGCAGAATCGTCTTTGCGCGAAGAAGCAGCTTCTTCGTCTCCGGGAGCCGGAGAGAGCGGCAGCTTCGCAAAGGTGATGAAACAAGCTGTACAACACTGCGATTGTGTGCGCAGCTTGCCAACTGAGAGAAAACAGTACCTGACCACTCTCCTGCCTTTTCTATACACATGAACATTCGATTCCAACCTGTTTTGGACAACTTTCTTTCTCTTCTTGCAAAACACTCGGCAGACCTCCGTGCAGCCTCTAGAACACGATGGGAGATGTTTTTTGTGCTGGCACAGTTTCTCCTTGCCAGACAGAGTGGAAAAGCTTTTTGCTAAGATGTAGACGAGAAGAGAGGCTAAAGACGAAGGTACGGTGCTCTGCAGAGCTAAGCACCGCTCCCGGGCCTCTTTCGGCAGAAGGCGCACACCGCAGAGCACTGTGAGCGGCAGAATCGTCTTTGCGCGAAGAAGCAGCTTCTTCGTCTCCAGGAGCCGGAGAGAGCGGCAACTTCGCAAAGGTGATGAAACAAGCTGTACAACACTGCGATTGTGTGCGCAGCTTGCCAACTGAGAGAAAACAGTACCTGACCACTCTCCTGCCTTTTCTATTCACATGAACATTCGATTACAAGTTGTTTTGGACAACTTTCTTTCTCTTCTTGCAAAATACTCGGCAGACCTCCGTGCAGCCTCTAGAACACGATGGGAGATGTTTTTTGTGCTGGCACAGTTTCTCCTTGCCAGACAGAGTGGAAAAGCTTTTTGCTAAGATGTAGACGAGAAGAGAGGCTAAAGACGAAGGTACGGTGCTCTGCAGAGCTAAGCACCGCTCCCGGGCGTCTTTCGGCAGAAGAAACACACCGCAGAGCACTGTGAGCGGCAGAATCGTCTTTGCGCGAAGAAGCAGCTTCTTCGTCTCCGGGAGCCGGAGAGAGCGGCAACTTCGCAAAGGTGATGAAACAAGCTGTACAACACTGCGATTGTGTGCGCAGCTTGCCAACTGAGAGAAAACAGTACCTGACCACTCTCCTGCCTTTTGTAATCACATGAACATTCGATTGCAAGCTGTTTTGGACAACTTTCTTTCTCTTCTTGCAAAACACTCGGCAGACCTCCGTGCAGCTTCTAGAACACGATGGGGGATGTTTTCTGTGCTGGCACAGTTTCTCCTTGGCAGACAGAATGGAAAAGCTTTTTGCTAAGATGTAGACGAGAAGAGAGGCTAAAGACGAAGGTACGGTGCTCTGCAGAGCTAAGCACCGCTCCCGGGCCTCTTTCGGCAGAAGACATACACTGCAGAGCACTATGAGCGGCAGAATCGTCTTTGCGCGAAGAAGCAGCTTCTTCGTCTCCGGGAGCCGGAGAGAGCGGCAACTTCGCAAAGGTGATGAAACAAGCTGTACAACACTGCGATTGTGTGCGCAGCTTGCCAAGTGAGAGAAAACAGTACCTGACCACTCTCCTGCCTTTTCTATTCACATGAACATTCGATTGCAAGCTGTTTTGGACAACTTTCTTTCTCTTCTTGCAAAACACTCGGCAGACCTGCGTGCAGCCTCTAGAACACGATGGGAGATGTTTTCTGTGCTGGCACAGTTTCTCCTTGCCAGACAGAGTGGAAAAGCTTTTTGCTAAGATGTAGACGAGAAGAGAGGCTAAAGACGAAGGTACGGTGCTCTGCAGAGCTAAGCACTGCTCCCGGGCCTCTTTCGGCAGAAGGCGCACACCGCAGAGCACTGTGAGCGGCAGAATCGTCTTTGCGCGAAGAAGCAGCTTCTTCGTCTCCGGGAGCCGGAGAGAGCGGCAACTTCGCAAAGGTGATGAAACAAGCTGTACAACACTGCGATTGTGTGCGCAGCATGACAACTGAGAGAAAACAGTACCTGACCACTCTCCTGCCTTTTCTATACACATGAACATTCGATTGCAAGCTGTTTTGGACAACTTTCTTTCTCTTCTTGCAAAACACTCGGCAGACCTGCGTGCAGCCTCTAGAACACGATGGGAGATGTTTTCTGTGCTGGCACAGTTTCTCCTTGCCAGACAGAGTGGAAAAGCTTTTTGCTAAGATGTAGACGAGAAGAGAGGCTAAAGACGAAGGTACGGTGCTCTGCAGAGCTAAGCACCGCTCCCGGGCCTCTTTCGGCAGAAGACATACACTGCAGAGCACTATGAGCGGCAGAATCGTCTTTGCGCGAAGAAGCAGCTTCTTCGTCTCCGGGAGCCGGAGAGAGCGGACTCTTCGCAAAGGTGATGAAACAAGCTGTACGACACTGCGATTGTGTGCGCAGCTTGCCAACTGAGAGAAAACAGTACCTGACCACTCTCCTGCCTTTTGTAATCACATGAACATTCGATTGCAAGCTGTTTTGGACAACTTTCTTTCTCTTCTTGCAAAACACTCGGCAGACCTCCGTGCCGCCTCTAGAACACGATGGGAGATGTTTTTTGTGCTGGCACAGTTTCTCCTTGCCAGACAGAGTGGAAAAGCTTTTTGCTAAGATGTAGACGAGAAGAGAGGCTAAAGAAGCAGGTATGGTGCTCTGCAGAGCTAAGCACCGCTCCCGGGCCTCTTTCGGCAGAAGACACACACTGCAGAGCACAGTGAGCGGCAGAATCGTCTTTGGGCGAAAAAGCAGCTTCTTCGTCTCCGGGAGCCGGAGAGAGCGGCAACTTCGCAAAGGTGATGAAACAAGCTGTACAACACTGCGATTGTGTGCGCAGCTTGCCAACTGAGAGAAAACAGTACCTGACCACTCTCCTGCCTTTTCTATTCACATGAACATTCGATTGCAAGCTGTTTTGGACAACTTTCTTTCTCTTCTTGCAAAACACTCGGCAGACCTGCGTGCAGCCTCTAGAACACGATGGGACATGTTTTCTGTGCTGGCACAGTTTCTCCTTGCCAGACAGAGTGGAAAAGCTTTTTGCTAAGATGTAGACGAGAAGAGATGCTAAAGACGAAGGTACGGTGCTCTGCAGAGCTAAGCACAGCTCCCGGGCCTCTTTCGGCAGAAGGCGCACACCGCAGAGCACTGTGAGCGGCAGAATCGTCTTTGCGCGAAGAAGCAGCTTCTTCGTCTCCGGGAGCCGGAGAGAGCGGCAGCTTCGCAAAGGTGATGAAACAAGCTGTACAACACTGCGATTGTGTGCGCAGCTTGCCAAGTGAGAGAAAACAGTACCTGACCACTCTCCTGCCTTTTCTATTCACTTGAACATTCGATAGCAAGCTGTTTTGGACAACTTTCTTTCTCTTCTTGCAAAACACTCGGCAGACCTCCGTGCAGCCTCTAGAACACGATGGGAGATGTTTTTTTGCTGGCAGAGTTTCTCCTTGCCAGACAGAGTGGAAAAGCTTTTTGCTAAGATGTAGACGAGAAGAGAGGCTAAAGACGAAGGTACGGTGCTCTGCAGAGCTAAGCACCGCTACCGGACCTCTTTCGGCAGAAGGCGCACACCGCAGAGCACTGTGAGCGGCAGAATCGTATTTGCGCGAAGAAGCAGCTTCTTCGTCTCCGGGAGCCGGAGAGAGCGACAACTTCGCAAAGGTGATGAAACAAGCTGTACAACACTGCGATTGTGTGCTTAGCTTACCAAGTGAGAGAAAACAGTACCTGACCACTCTTCTGCCTTTTCTATTCACATGAACATTCGATTGCAAGCTGTTTTGGACAACTTTCTTTCTCTTCTTGCAAAATACTCGGCAGACCTCCGTGCAGCCTCTAGAACACGATGGGAGATGTTTTTTGTGCTGGCACAGTTTCTCCTTGCCAGACAGAGTGGAAAAGCTTTTTGCTAAGATGTAGACGAGAAGAGAGGCTAAAGACGAAAGTACGGTGATCTGCAGAGCTAAGCACTGCTCCCGGGCCTCTTTCGGCAGAAGGCGCACACCGCAGAGCACTGTGAGCGGCAGAATCGTCTTTGCGCGAAGAAGCAGCTTCTTCGTCTCCGGGAGCCGGAGAGAGCGGCAACTTCGCAAAGGTGATGAAACAAGCTGTACAACACTGCGATTGTGTGCGCAGCTTGCCAACTGAGAGAAAACAGTACCTGACCACTCTCCTGCCTTTTCTATACACATGAACATTCGATTCCAACCTGTTTTGGACAACTTTCTTTCTCTTCTTGCAAAACACTCGGCAGACCTCCGTGCAGCCTCTAGAACACGATGGGAGATGTTTTTTGTGCTGGCACAGTTTCTCCTTGCCAGACAGAGTGGAAAAGCTTTTTGCTAAGATGTAGACGAGAAGAGAGGCTAAAGACGAAGGTACGGTGCTCTGCAGAGCTAAGCACCGCTCCCGGGCCTCTTTCGGCAGAAGGCGCACACCGCAGAGCACTGTGAGCGGCAGAATCGTCTTTGCGCGAAGAAGCAGCTTCTTCGTCTCCGGGAGCCGGAGAGAGCGGCAACTTCGCAAAGGTGATGAAACAAGCTGTACAACACTGCGATTGTGTGCGCAGCTTGCCAACTGAGAGAAAACAGTACCTGACCACTCTCCTGCCTTTTCTATTCACATGAACATTCGATTACAAGTTGTTTTGGACAACTTTCTTTCTCTTCTTGCAAAATACTCGGCAGACCTCCGTGCAGCCTCTAGAACACGATGGGAGATGTTTTTTGTGCTGGCACAGTTTCTCCTTGCCAGACAGAGTGGAAAAGCTTTTTGCTAAGATGTAGACGAGAAGAGAGGCTAAAGACGAAGGTACGGTGCTCTGCAGAGCTAAGCACCACTCCCGGGCCTCTTTCGGCAGAAGAAACACACCGCAGAGCACTGTGAGCGGCAGAATCGTCTTTGCGCGAAGAAGCAGCTTCTTCGTCTCCGGGAGCCGGAGAGAGCGACAACTTCGCAAAGGTGATGAAACAAGCTGTACAACACTGCGATTGTGTGCGCAGCTTGCCAACTGAGAGAAAACAGTACCTGACCACTCTCCTGCCTTTTGTAATCACATGAACATTCGATTGCAAGCTGTTTTGGACAACTTTCTTTCTCTTCTTGCAAAACACTCGGCAGACCTCCGTGCAGCTTCTAGAACACGATGGGGGATGTTTTCTGTGCTGGCACAGTTTCTCCTTGGCAGACAGAATGGAAAAGCTTTTTGCTAAGATGTAGACGAGAAGAGAGGCTAAAGACGAAGGTACGGTGCTCTGCAGAGCTAAGCACCGCTCCCGGGCCTCTTTCGGCAGAAGACATACACTGCAGAGCACTATGAGCGGCAGAATCGTCTTTGCGCGAAGAAGCAGCTTCTTCGTCTCCGGGAGCCGGAGAGAGCGGCAACTTCGCAAAGGTGATGAAACAAGCTGTACAACACTGCGATTGTGTGCGCAGCTTGCCAAGTGAGAGAAAACAGTACCTGACCACTCTCCTGCCTTTTCTATTCACATGAACATTCGATTGCAAGCTGTTTTGGACAACTTTCTTTCTCTTTTTGCAAAACACTCGGCAGACCTGCGTGCAGCCTCTAGAACACGATGGGAGATGTTTTCTGTGCTGGCACAGTTTCTCCTTGCCAGACAGAGTGGAAAAGCTTTTTGCTAAGATGTAGACGAGAAGAGAGGCTAAAGACGAAGGTACGGTGCTCTGCAGAGCTAAGCACCGCTCCCGGACCTCTTTCGGCAGAAGGCGCACACCGCAGAGCAGAGTGAGCGGCAGAATCGTCTTTGCGCGAAGAAGCAGCTTCTTTGTCTCCGGGAGCCGGAGAGAGCGGCAACTTCGCAAAGGTGATGAAACAAGCTGTACGACACTGCGATTGTGTGCGCAGCTTGCCAACTGAGAGAAAACAGTACCTGACCACTCTCCTGCCTTTTGTAATCACATGAACATTCGATTGCAAGCTGTTTTGGACAACTTTCTTTCTCTTCTTGCAAAACACTCGGCAGACCTCCGTGCCGCCTCTAGAACACGATGGGAGATGTTTTTTGTGCTGGCACAGTTTCTCCTTGCCAGACAGAGTGGAAAAGCTTTTTGCTAAGATGTAGACGAGAAGAGAGGCTAAAGACGAAGGTACGGTGCTCTGCAGAGCTAAGCACCGCTACCGGACCTCTTTCGGCAGAAGGCGCACACCGCAGAGCACTGTGAGCGGCAGAATCGTATTTGCGCGAAGAAGCAGCTTCTTCGTCTCCGGGAGCCGGAGAGAGCGACAACTTCGCAAAGGTGATGAAACAAGCTGTACAACACTGCGATTGTGTGCTTAGCTTACCAAGTGAGAGAAAACAGTACCTGACCACTCTTCTGCCTTTTCTATTCACATGAACATTCGATTGCAAGCTGTTTTGGACAACTTTCTTTCTCTTCTTGCAAAACACTCGGCAGACCTCCGTGCAGCTTCTAGAACACGATGGGAGATGTTTTCTGTGCTGGCACAGTTTCTCCTTGGCAGACAGAATGGAAAAGCTTTTTGCTAAAATGTAGACGAGAAGAGAGGCTAAAGACGAAGGTACGGTGCGCTGCAGAGCTAAGCACCGCTCCCGGGCCTCTTTCGGCAGAAGACATACACTGCAGAGCACTATGAGCGGCAGAATCGTCTTTGCGCGAAGAAGCAGCTTCTTCGTCTCCGGGAGCCGGAGAGAGCGGCAACTTCGCAAAGGTGATGAAACAAGCTGTACAACACTGCGATTGTGTGCGCAGCTTGCCAACTGAGAGAAAACAGTACCTGACCACTCTCCTGCCTTTTCTATTCACATGAACATTCGATTGCAAGCTGTTTTGGACAACTTTCTTTCTCTTCTTGCAAAACACTCGGCAGACCTCCGTACAGCCTCTAGAACACAATGGGAGATGTTTTCTGTGCTGGCACAGTTTCTCCTTGCCAGACAGAGTGGAAAAGCTTTTTGCTAAGATGTAGACGAGAAGAGAGGCTAAAGACGAAGGTACGGTGCTCTGCAGAGCTAAGCACCGCTCCCGGACCTCTTTCGGCAGAAGGCGCACACCGCAGAGCAGAGTGAGCGGCAGAATCGTCTTTGCGCGAAGAAGCAGCTTCTTTGTCTCCGGGAGCCGGAGAGAGCGGCAACTTCGCAAAGGTGATGAAACAAGCTGTACAACACTGCGATTGTGTGCGCAGCTTGCCAACTGAGAGAAAACAGTACCTGACCACTCTCCTGCCTTTTGTAATCACATGAACATTCGATTGCAAGCTGTTTTGGACAACTTTCTTTCTCTTCTTGCAAAACACTCGGCAGACCTCCGTGCCGTCTCTAGAACACGATGGGAGATGTTTTTTGTGCTGGCACAGTTTCTCCTTGCCAGACAGAGTGGAAAAGCTTTTTGCTAAGATGTAGACGAGAAGAGAGGCTAAAGAAGCAGGTATGGTGCTCTGCAGAGCTAAGCACCGCTCCCGGGCCTCTTTCGGCAAAAGACACACACTGCAGAGCACAGTGAGCGGCAGAATCGTCTTTGGGCGAAAAAGCAGCTTCTTCGTCTCCGGGAGCCGGAGAGAGCGGCAACTTCGCAAAGGTGATGAAACAAGCTGTACAACACTGCGATTGTGTGCGCAGCTTGCCAACTGAGAGAAAACAGTACCTGACCACTCTCCTGCCTTTTCTATTCACATGAACATTCGATTGCAAGCTGTTTTGGACAACTTTCTTTCTCTTCTTGCAAAACACTCGGCAGACCTGCGTGCAGCCTCTAGAACACGATGGGAGATGTTTTCTGTGCTGGCACAGTTTCTCCTTGCCAGACAGAGTGGAAAAGCTTTTTGCTAAGATGTAGACGAGAAGAGAGGCTAAAGACGAAGGTACGGTGCTCTGCAGAGCTAAGCACCGCTCCCGGGCCTCTTTCGGCAGAAGGCGCACACCGCAGAGCACTGTGAGCGGCAGAATCGTCTTTGCGCGAAGAAGCAGCTTCTTCGTCTCCGGGAGCCGGAGAGAGCGGCAACTTCGCAAAGGTGATGAAACAAGCTGTACAATACTGCGATTGTGTGCGCAGTTTGCCAACTGAGAGAAAACAGTACCTGACCACTCTCCTGCCTTTTCTATTCACATGAAAATTCGATTGCAAGCTGTTTTGGACAACTTTCTTTCTCTTCTTGCAAAACACTCGGCAGACCTCCGTGCAGCCTCTAGAAGACGATGGGAGATGTTTTCTGTGCTGGCACAGTTTTTCTTTGTCAGACAGAGTGGAAAAGGTTTTTGCTAAGATGTAGACGAGAAGAGAGGCTAAAGACGAAGGTACGGTGCTCTGCAGAGCTAAGCACCGCTCCCGGACCTCTTTCGGCAGAAGACACTCATTAGAGAACACTGTGAGCGGCAGAATCCTCTTTGCGCGAAGAAGCAGCTTCTTCGTCTCCGGGAGCCGGAGAGAGCGGCAGCTTCGCAAAGGTGATGAAACAAGCTGTACGACACTGCGATTGTGTGCGCAGCTTGCCAACTGAGAGAAAACAGTACCTGACCACTCTCCTGCCTTTTCTATTCACTTGAACATTCGATTGCAAGCTGTTTTGGACAACTTTCTTTCTCTTCTTGCAAAACACTCGGCAGACCTCTGTGCAGCCTCTAGAACACGATGGGAGATGTTTTTTGTGCTGGCACAGTTTCTCCTTGCCAGACAGAGTGGAAAAGATTTTTGCTAAGATGTAGACGAGAAGAGAGGCTAAAGACGAAGGTACGGTGCTCTGCAGAGCTAAGCACTGCTCCCGGGCCTCTTTCGGCAGAAGGCGCACACCGCAGAGCACTGTGAGCGGCAGAATCGTCTTTGCGCGAAGAAGCAGCTTCTTCGTCTCCGGGGCCGGAGAGAGCGGCAACTTCGCAAAGGAGATGAAACAAGCTGTACAACACTGCGATTGTGTGCGCAGCTTGCCAACTGAGAGAAAACAGTACCTGACCACTCTCCTGCCTTTTCTATACACATGAACATTCGATTCCAACCTGTTTTGGACAACTTTCTTTCTCTTCTTGCAAAACACTCGGCAGACCTCCGTGCAGCCTCTAGAACACGATGGGAGATGTTTTCTGTGCTGGCACAGTTTCTCCTTGCCAGACAGAGTGGAAAAGCTTTTTGCTAAGATGTAGACGAGAAGAGAGGCTAAAGACGAAGGTACGGTGCTCTGCAGAGCTAAGCACCGCTCCCGGGCCTCTTTCGGCAGAAGGCGCACACCGCAGAGCACTGTGAGCGGCAGAATCGTCTTTGCGCGAAGAAGCAGCTTCTTCGTCTCCGGGAGCCGGAGAGAGCGGCAACTTCGCAAAGGTGATGAAACAAGCTGTACAACACTGCGATTGTGTGCGCAGCTTGCCAACTGAGAGAAAACAGTACCTGACCACTCTCCTGCCTTTTCTATTCACATGAACATTCGATTACAAGTTGTTTTGGACAACTTTCTTTCTCTTCTTGCAAAATACTCGGCAGACCTCCGTGCAGCCTCTAGAACACGATGGGAGATGTTTTTTGTGCAGGCACAGTTTCTCCTTGCCAGACAGAGTGGAAAAGCTTTTTGCTAAGATGTAGACGAGAAGAGAGGCTAAAGACGAAGGTACGGTGCTCTGCAGAGCTAAGCACCGCTCCCGGACCTCTTTCGGCAGAAGGCGCACACCGCAGAGCACTGTGAGCGGCAGAATCGTCTTTGCGCGAAGAAGCAGCTTCTTTGTCTCCGGGAGCCGGAGAGAGCGGCAACTTCGCAAAGGAGATGAAACAAGCTGTACAACACTGCGATTGTGTGCGCAGCTTGCCAACTGAGAGAAAACAGTACCTGACCACTCTCCTGCCTTTTGTAATCACATGAACATTCGATTGCAAGCTGTTTTGGACAACTTTCTTTCTCTTCTTGCAAAACACTCGGCAGACCTGCGTGCAGCCTCTAGAACACGATGGGAGATGTTTTCTGTGCTGGCACAGTTTCTCCTTGCCAGACAGAGTGGAAAAGCTTTTTGCTAAGATGTAGACGAGAAGAGAGGCTAAAGACGAAGGTACGGTGCTCTGCAGAGCTAAGCACCGCTCCCGGACCTCTTTCGGCAGAAGGCGCACACCGCAGAGCACTGTGAGCGGCAGAATCACCTTTGCGCGAAGAAGCAGCTTCTTCGTCTCCGGGAGCCGGAGAGAGCGGCAACTTCGCAAAGGTGATGAAACAAGCTGAACAACACTGCGATTGTGTGCGCAGCTTGCCAAGTGAGAGAAAACAGTACCTGACCACTCTCCTGCCTTTTCTAATCACTTGAAAATTCGATTGCAAGCTGTTTTGGACAACTTTCTTTCTCTTCTTGCAAAACACTCGGCAGACCTCCGTGCAGCTTCTAGAACACGATGGGAGATGTTTTTTGTGCTGGCACAGTTTCTCCTTGCCAGACAGAGTGGAAAAGCTTTTTGCTAAGATGTAGACGAGAAGAGAGGCTAAAGACGAAGGTACGGTGCTCTGCAGAGCTAAGCACCGCTCCCGGGCCTCTTTCGGCAGAAGACATACACTGCAGAGCACTATGAGCGGCAGAATCGTCTTTGCGCGAAGAAGCAGCTTCTTCGTCTCCGGGAGCCGGAGAGAGCGGCAACTTCGCAAAGGTGATGAAACAAGCTGTACGACACTGCGATTGTGTGCGCAGCTTGCCAACTGAGAGAAAACAGTACCTGACCACTCTCCTGCCTTTTCTATTCACATGAACATTCGATTGCAAGCTGTTTTGGACAACTTTCTTTCTCTTTTTGCAAAACACTCGGCAGACCTCCGTGCAGCCTCTAGAACACAATGGGAGATGTTTTCTGTGCTGGCACAGTTTCTCCTTGCCAGACAGAGTGGAAAAGCTTTTTGCTAAGATGTAGACGAGAAGAGAGGCTAAAGACGAAGGTACGGTGCTCTGCAGAGCTAAGCACCGCTCCCGGACCTCTTTCGGCAGAAGGCGCACACCGCAGAGCAGAGTGAGCGGCAGAATCGTCTTTGCGCGAAGAAGCAGCTTCTTTGTCTCCGGGAGCCGGAGAGAGCGGCAACTTCGCAAAGGTGATGAAACAAGCTGTACAACACTGCGATTGTGTGCGCAGCTTGCCAACTGAGAGAAAACAGTACCTGACCGCTCTCCTGCCTTTTGTAATCACATGAACATTCGATTGCAAGCTGTTTTGGACAACTTTCTTTCTCTTCTTGCAAAACACTCGGCAGACCTCCGTGCAGCTTCTAGAACACGATGGGAGATGTTTTTTGAGCTGGCACAGTTTCTCCTTGCCAGACAGAGTGGAAAAGCTTTTTGCTAAGATGTAGACGAGAAGAGAGGCTAAAGACGAAGGTACGGTGCTCTGCAGAGCTAAGCACCGCTCCCGGACCTCTTTCGGCAGAAGGCGCACACCGCAGAGCACTGTGAGCGGCAGAATCGTCTTTGCGCGAAGAAGCAGCTTCTTCGTCTCCGGGAGCCGGAGAGAGCGGCAACTTCGCAAAGGTGATGAAACAAGCTGTACAACACTGCGATTGTGTGCGCAGCTTGCCAACTGAGAGAAAACAGTACCTGACCACTCTGCTGCCTTTTCTATTCACATGAACATTCGATTGCAAGCTGTTTTGGACAACTTCCTTTCTCTTCTTGCAAAACACTCGGCAGACCTCCGTGCAGCCTCTAGAACACGATGGGAGATGTTTTCTGTGCTGGCACAGTTTCTCCTTGCCAGACAGAGTGGAAAAGCTTTTTGCTAAGATGTAGACGAGAAGAGAGGCTAAAGAAGCAGGTAGAGTGCTCTGCAGAGCTAAGCACAGCTCCCGGACCTCTTTCGGCAGAAGGCGCACACCGCAGAGCACTGTGAGCGGCAGAATCGTCTTTGCGCGAAGAAGCAGCTTCTTCGTCTCCGGGAGCCGGAGAGAGCGGCAACTTCGCAAAGGTGATGAAACAAGCTGTACGACACTGCGATTGTGTGCGCAGCTTGCCAACTGAGAGAAAACAGTACCTGACCACTCTCCTGCCTTTTCTATTAACATGAACATTCGATTGGAAGCTGTTTTGGACAACTTTCTTTCTCTTCTTGCAAAACACTCGGCAGACCTCCGTGCAGCCTCTAAAACACGATGGGAGATGTTTTTTGTGCTGGCACAGTTTCTCCTTGCCAGACAGAGTGGAAAAGCTTTTTGCTAAGATGTAGACGAGAAGAGAGGCTAAAGAAGCAGGTATGGTGCTCTGCAGAGCTAAGCACCGCTCCCGGGCCTCTTTCGGCAGAAGGCGCACACCGCAGAGCACTGTGAGCGGCAGAATCGTCTTTGCGCGAAGAAGCAGCTTCTTCGTCTCCGGGAGCCGGAGAGAGCGGCAACTTCGCAAAGGTGATGAAACAAGCTGTACAACACTGCGATTGTGTGCGCAGCTTGCCAACTGAGAGAAAACAGTACCTGACCACTCTGCTGCCTTTTCTAATCACTTGAAAATTCGATTGCAAGCTGTTTTGGACAACTTTCTTTCTCTTCTTGCAAAACACTCGGCAGACCTCCGTGCAGCCTCTAGAACACGATGGGAGATGTTTTCTGTGCTGGCACAGTTTCTCCTTGCCAGACAGAGTGGAAAAGCTTTTTGCTAAGATGTAGACGAGAAGAGAGGCTAAAGACGAAGGTACGGTGCTCTGCAGAGCTAAGCACCGCTCCCGGGCCTCTTTCGGCAGAAGGCGCACACCGCAGAGCACTGTGAGCGGCAGAATCGTCTTTGCGCGAAGAAGCAGCTTCTTCGTCTCCGGGAGCCGGAGAGAGCGGCAACTTCGCAAAGGTGATGAAACAAGCTGTACAACACTGCGATTGTGTGCGCAGTTTCCCAACTGAGAGAAAACAGTACCTGACCACTCTCCTGCCTTTTCTATTCACATGAACATTCGATTGCAAGCTGTTTTGGACAACTTTCTTTCTCTTCTTGCAAAACACTCGGCAGACCTCCGTGCAGCCTCTAGAACACGATGGGAGATGTTTTCTGTGCTGGCACAGTTTCTCCTTGCCAGACAGAGTGGAAAAGCTTTTTGCTAAGATGTAGACGAGAAGAGAGGCTAAAGAAGCAGGTATGGTGCTCGGCAGAGCTAAGCACAGCTCCCGGGCCTCTTTCGGCAGAAGACACACACTGCAGAGCACAGTGAGCGGCAGAATCGTGTTTGCGCGAAGAAGCAGCTTCTTCGTCTCTGGGAGCCGGAGAGAGCGGCAACTTCGCAAAGGTGATGAAACAAGCTGTACAACACTGCGATTGTGTGCGCAGCTTGCCAAGTGAGAGAAAACAGTACCTGACCACTCTCCTGCCTTTTCTATTCACATGAACATTCGATTGCATGCTGTTTTGGACAACTTTCTTTCTCTTCTTGCAAAACACTCGGCAGATCTCCGTGCAGCTTCTAGAACACGATGGGAGATGTTTTATGTGCTGGCACAGTTTCTCCTCTCCAGACACAGTGGAAAAGCTTTTTGCTAAGATGTAGACGAGAAGAGAGGCTAAAGACGAAGGTACGGTGCTCTGCAGAGCTAAGCACAGCTCCCGGACCTCTTTCGGCAGAAGGCGCACACCGCAGAGCACTGTGAGCGGCAGAATCACCTTTGCGCGTAGAAGCAGCTTCTTCGTCTCCGGGAGCCGGAGAGAGCGGCAACTTCGCAAAGGTGATGAAACAAGCTGTACAACACTGCGATTGTGTGCGCAGCTTGCCAACTGAGAGAAAACAGTACCTGACCACTCTCCTGCCTTTTCTATTCACATGAACATTCGATTGCAAGCTGTTTTGGACAACTTTCTTTCTCTTCTTGCAAAACACTCGGCAGACCTGCGTGCAGCCTCTAGAACACGATGGGAGATGTTTTCTGTGCTGGCACAGTTTCTCCTTGCCAGACAGAGTGGAAAAGCTTTTTGCTAAGATGTAGACGAGAAGAGAGGCTAAAGACGAAGGTACGGTGCTCTGCAGAGCCAAGCACCGCTCCCGGGCGTCTTTCGGCAGAAGGCGCACACCGCGGAGCACTGTGAGCGGCAGAATCGTCTTTGCGCGAAGAAGCAGCTTCTTCGTCTCCGGGAGCCGGAGAGAGCGGCAACTTCGCAAAGGTGATGAAACAAGCTGTACGACACTGCGATTGTGTGCGCAGCTTGCCAACTGAGAGAAAACAGTACCTGACCACTCTCCTGCCTTTTCTATTCACATGAACATTCGATTGCAAGCTGTTTTGGACAACTTTCTTTCTCTTCTTGCAAAACACTCGGCAGACCTCCGTGCAGCCTCTAGAACACGATGGGAGATGTTTTCTGTGCTGGCACAGTTTCTCCTTGCCAGACAGAGTGGAAAAGCTTTTTGCTAAGATGTAGACGAGAAGAGAGGCTAAAGAAGCAGGTAGAGTGCTCTGCAGAGCTAAGCACAGCTCCCGGACCTCTTTCGGCAGAAGGCGCACACCGCAGAGCACTGTGAGCGGCAGAATCACCTTTGCGCGAAGAAGCAGCTTCTTCGTCTCCGGGAGCCGGAGAGAGCGGCAGCTTCGCAAAGGTGATGAAACAAGCTGTACAACACTGCGATTGTGTGCGCAGCTTGCCAACTGAGAGAAAACAGTACCTGACCACTCTGCTGCCTTTTCTATTCACATGAACATTCGATTGCAAGCTGTTTTGGACAACTTTCTTTCTCTTCTTGCAAAACACTCGGCAGACCTCCGTGCAGCCTCTAGAACACGATGGGAGATGTTTTCTGTGCTGGCACAGTTTCTCCTTTCCAGACAGAGTGGAAAAGCTTTTTGCTAAGATGTAGACGAGAAGAGAGGCTAAAGACGAAGGTACGGTGCTCTGCAGAGCTAAGCACCGCTCCCGGACCTCTTTCGGCAGAAGGCGCACACCGCAGAGCACTGTGAGCGGCAGAATCGTCTTTGCGCGAAGAAGCAGCTTCTTCGTCTCCGGGAGCCGGAGAGAGCGGCAGCTTCGCAAAGGTGATGAAACAAGCTGTACAACACTGCGATTGTGTGCGCAGCTTGCCAAGTGAGAGAAAACAGTACCTGACCACTCTCCTGCCTTTTCTATTCACATGAACATTCGATTGCAAACTATTTTGGACAACTTTCTTTCCCT
Source organism: Melozone crissalis (assembly GCF_028551555.1). Taxonomy (NCBI): domain Eukaryota; kingdom Metazoa; phylum Chordata; class Aves; order Passeriformes; family Passerellidae; genus Melozone; species Melozone crissalis. Next base: position 46,075 of record NW_026536242.1, on the reverse strand, counting down.
TCTTGCAAAACACTCGGCAGACCTCCGTGCAGCCTCTAGAACACGATGGGAGATGTTTTCTGTGCTGGCACAGGTTCTCCTTGCCAGACAGAGTGGAAAAGCTTTTTGCTAAGATGTAGACTAGAAGAGAGGCTAAAGACGAAGGTACGGTGCTCTGCAGAGCTAAGCACATCTCCCGGGCGTCTTTCGGCAGAAGGCGCACACCGCAGAGCACTGTGAGCGGCAGAATCGTCTTTGCGCGAAGAAGCAGCTTCTTCGTCTCCGGGAGCCGGAGAGAGCGGCAGCTTCGCAAAGGTGATGAAACAAGCTGTACAACACTGCGATTGTGTGCGCAGTTTGCCAACTGAGAGAAAACAGTACCTGACCACTCTCCGGCCTTTTCTATTCACATGAACATTCGATTGCAAGCTGTTTTGGACAACTTTCTTTCTCTTCTTGCAAAATACTCGGCAGACCTCCGTGCAGCCTCTAGAACACGATGGGAGATGTTTTCTGTGCTGGCACAGTTTCTCCTTTCCAGACAGAGTGGAAAAGCTTTTTGCTAAGATGTAGACGAGAAGAGAGGCTAAAGACGAAGGTACGGTGCTCTGCAGAGCTAAGCACCGCTCCCGGACCTCTTTCGGCAGAAGGCGCACACCGCAGAGCACTGTGAGCGGCAGAATCGTCTTTGCGCGAAGAAGCAGCTTCTTCGTCTCCGGGAGCCGGAGAGAGCGGCAGCTTCGCAAAGGTGATGAAACAAGCTGTACAACACTGCGATTGTGTGCGCAGCTTGCCAACTGAGAGAAAACAGTACCTGACCACTCTCCTGCCTTTTCTATTCACATGAACATTCGATTGCAAACTATTTTAGACAACTTTCTTTCCCTTCTTGCAAAACACTCGGCAGACCTCCGTGCAGCCTCTAGAACACGATGGGAGATGTTTTCTGTGCTGGCACAGGTTCTCCTTGCCAGACAGAGTGGAAAAGCTTTTTGCTAAGATGTAGACGAGAAGAGAGGCTAAAGACGAAGGTACGTTGCTCTGCAGAGCTAAGCACAGCTCCCGGGCGTCTTTCGGCAGAAGGCGCACACCGCAGAGCACTGTGAGCGGCAGAATCGTCTTTGCGCGAAGAAGCAGCTTCTTCGTCTCCGGGAGCCGGAGAGAGCGGCAACTTCGCAAAGGTGATGAAACAAGCTGTACAACACTGCGATTGTGTGCGCCGCTTGCCAACTGAGAGAAAACAGTACCTGACCACTCTCCTGCCTTTTCTATTCACATGAACATTCGATTGGAAGCTGTTTTAGACAACTTTCTTTCTCTTCTTGCAAAACACTCGGCAGACCTCCGTGCAGCCTCTAGAACACGATGGGAGATGTTTTCTGTGCTGGCACAGTTTCTCCTTGCCAGACAGAGTGGAAAAGCTTTTTGCTAAGATGTAGACGAGAAGAGAGGCTAAAGACGAAGGTACGGTGCTCTGCAGAGCTAAGCACCGCTCCCGGACCTCTTTCGGCAGAAGGCGCTCACCGCAGAGTACTGTGAGCGGCAGAATCGTCTTTGCGCGAAGAAGCAGCTTCTTCGTCTCCGGGAGCCGGAGAGAGCGGCAGCTTCGCAAAGGTGATGAAACAAGCTGTACAACACTGCGATTGTGTGCGCAGTTTGCCAACTGAGAGAAAACAGTACCTGACCACTCTCCGGCCTTTTCTATTCACATGAACATTCGATTGGAAGCTGTTTTGGACAACTTTCTCTCTCTTCTTGCAAAATACTCGGCAGACCTCCGTGCAGCCTCTAGAACACGATGGGAGATGTTTTCTGTGCTGGCACAGTTTCTCCTTGCCAGACAGAGTGGAAAAGCTTTTTGCTAAGATGTAGACGAGAAGAGAGGCTAAAGACGAAGATACGGTGCTCTGCAGAGCTAAGCACCGCTCCCGGACCTCTTTCGGCAGAAGGCGCACACCGCAGAGCACTGTGAGCGGCAGAATCGTCTTTGCGCGAAGAAGCAGCTTCTTCGTCTCCGGGAGCCGGAGAGAGCGGCAGCTTCGCAAAGGTGATGAAACAAGCTGTACAACACTGCGATTGTGTGCGCAGCTTGCCAACTGAGAGAAAACAGTACCTGACCACTCTCCTGCCTTTTCTATTCACATGAACATTCGATTGCAAACTATTTTGGACAACTTTCTTTCCCTTCTTGCAAAACACTCGGCAGACCTCCGTGCAGCCTCTAGAACACGATGGGAGATGTTTTCTGTGCTGGCACAGTTTCTCCTTGCCAGACAGAGTGGAAAAGCTTTTTGCTAAGATGTAGACGAGAAGAGAGGCTAAAGACGAAGGTACGGTGCTCTGCAGAGCTAAGCACCGCTCCCGGGCCTCTTTCGGCAGAAGGCGCACACCGCAGAGCACTGTGAGCGGCAGAATCGTCTTTGCGCGAAGAAGCAGCTTCTTCGTCTCCGGGAGCCGGAGAGAGCGGCAACTTCGCAAAGGTGATGAAACAAGCCGTACAACACTGCGATTGTGTGCGCAGCTTGCCAACTGAGAGAAAACAGTACCTGACCACTCTGCTGCCTTTTGTAATCACATGAACATTCGATTGCAAGCTGTTTTGGACAACTTTCTTTCTCTTCTTGCAAAACACTCGGCAGACCTCCGTGCAGCCTCTAGAACACGATGGGAGATGTTTTCTGTGCTGGCACAGTTTCTCCTTGCCAGACAGAGTGGAAAAGCTTTTTGCTAAGATGTAGACGAGAAGAGAGGCTAAAGAAGCAGGTAGAGTGCTCTGCAGAGCTAAGCACAGCTCTCGGACCTCTTTCGACAGAAGGCGCACACTGCAGAGCACTGTGAGCGGCAGAATCGTCTTTGCGCGAAGAAGCAGCTTCTTCGTCTCCGGGAGCCGGAGAGAGCGGCAGCTTCGCAAAGGTGATGAAACAAGCTGTACAACACTACGATTGTGTGCGCAGCTTGCCAACTGAGAGAAAACAGTACCTGACCACTCTCCTGCCTTTTCTATTCACATGAACTTTCGATTGCAAGCTGTTTTGGACAACTTTCTTTCTCTTCTTGCAAAACACTCGGCAGACCTCCGTGCAGCCTCTAGAACACGATGGGAGATGTTTTTTGTGCTGGCACAGTTTCTCCTTGCCAGACAGAGTGGAAAAGCTTTTTGCTAAGATGTAGACGAGAAGAGAGGCTAAAGAAGCAGGTATGGTGCTCTGCAGAGCTAAGCACCGCTCCCGGTCCTCTTTCGGCAGAAGGCGCACACCGCAGAGCACTGTGAGCGGCAGAATCGTCTTTGCGCGAAGAAGCAGCTTCTTCGTCTCCGGGAGCCGGAGAGAGCGGCAACTTCGCAAAGGTGATGAAACAAGCTGTACAACACTGCGATTGTGTGCGCAGCTTGCCAACTGAGAGAAAACAGTACCTGACCACTCTCCTGCCTTTTCTATTCACATGAACATTCGATTGCAAGCTGTTTTGGACAACTTTCTTTCTCTTCTTGCAAAACACTCGGCAGACCTGCGTGCATCCTCTAGAACACGATGGGAGATGTTTTTTGTGCTGGCACAGTTTCTCCTTGCCAGACAGAGTGGAAAAGCTTTTTGCTAAGATGTAGACGAGAAGAGAGGCTAAAGAAGCAGGTATGGTGCTCTGCAGAGCTAAGCACCGCTCCCGGGCCTCTTTCGGCAGAAGGCGCACACCGCAGAGCACTGTGAGCGGCAGAATCGTCTTTGCGCGAAGAAGCAGCTTCTTCGTCTCCGGGAGCCGGAGAGAGCGGCAACTTGGCAAAATGATGAATCAAGCTGTACAACACTGCGATTGTGTGCGCAGCTTGCCAACTGAGAGAAAACAGTACCTGACCACTCTCCTGCCTTTTCTATTCACATGAACATTCGATTGCAAGCTGTTTTGGACAACTTTCTTTCTCTTCTTGCAAAACACTCGGCAGACCTCCGTGCAGCCTCTAGAACACGATGGGAGATGTTTTTTGTGCTGGCACAGTTTCTCCTTGCCAGACAGAGTGGAAAAGCTTTTTGCTAAGATGTAGACGAGAAGAGAGGCTAAAGAAGCAGGTATGGTGCTCTGCAGAGCTAAGCACCGCTCCCGGGCCTCTTTCGGCAGAAGGCGCACACCGCAGAGCACTGTGAGCGGCAGAATCGTCTTTGCGCGAAGAAGCAGCTTCTTCGTCTCCGGGAGCCGGAGAGAGCGGCAACTTCGCAAAGGTGATGAAACAAGCTGTACAACACTGCGATTGTGTGCGCAGCTTGCCAACTGAGAGAAAACAGTACCTGACCACTCTCCTGCCTTTTCTATTCACATGAACATTCGATTGGAAGCTGTTTTGGACAACTTTCTTTCTCTTCTTGCAAAACACTCGGCAGACCTGCGTGCAGCCTCTAGAACACGATGGGAGATGTTTTCTGTGCTGGCACAGTTTCTCCTTGCCAGACAGAGTGGAAAAGCTTTTTGCTAAGATGTAGACGAGAAGAGAGGCTAAAGACGAAGGTACGGTGCTCTGCAGAGCTAAGCACCGCTCCCGGACCTCTTTCGGCAGAAGGCGCACACCGCAGAGCACTGTGAGCGGCAGAATCGTCTTTGCGCGAAGAAGCAGCTTCTTCGTCTCCTGGAGCCGGAGATAGCGGCAACTTCGCAAAGGTGATGAAACAAGCTGTACAACACTGCGATTGTGTGCGCAGCTTGCCAACTGAGAGAAAACAGTACCTGACCACTCTCCTGCCTTTTCTATTCACATGAACATTCGATTGCAAGCTGTTTTGGACAACTTTCTTTCTCTTCTTGCAAAACACTCGGCAGACCTCCGTGCAGCCTCTAGAACACGATGGGAGATGTTTTTTGTGCTGGCACAGTTTCTCCTTGCCAGACAGAGTGGAAAAGCTTTTTGCTAAGATGTAGACGAGAAGAGAGGCTAAAGAAGCAGGTATGGTGCTCTGCAGAGCTAAGCACCGCTCCCGGGCCTCTTTCGGCAGAAGGCGCACACCGCAGAGCACTGTGAGCGGCAGAATCGTCTTTGCGCGAAGAAGCAGCTTCTTCGTCTCCGGGAGCCGGAGAGAGCGGCAACTTGGCAAAATGATGAATCAAGCTGTACAACACTGCGATTGTGTGCGCAGCTTGCCAACTGAGAGAAAACAGTACCTGACCACTCTCCTGCCTTTTCTATTCACATGAACATTCGATTGCAAGCTGTTTTGGACAACTTTCTTTCTCTTCTTGCAAAACACTCGGCAGACCTCCGTGCAGCCTCTAGAACACGATGGGAGATGTTTTTTGTGCTGGCACAGTTTCTCCTTGCCAGACAGAGTGGAAAAGCTTTTTGCTAAGATGTAGACGAGAAGAGAGGCTAAAGAAGCAGGTATGGTGCTCTGCAGAGCTAAGCACCGCTCCCGGGCCTCTTTCGGCAGAAGGCGCACACCGCAGAGCACTGTGAGCGGCAGAATCGTCTTTGCGCGAAGAAGCAGCTTCTTCGTCTCCGGGAGCCGGAGAGAGCGGCAACTTCGCAAAGGTGATGAAACAAGCTGTACAACACTGCGATTGTGTGCGCAGCTTGCCAACTGAGAGAAAACAGTACCTGACCACTCTCCTGCCTTTTCTATTCACATGAACATTCGATTGGAAGCTGTTTTGGACAACTTTCTTTCTCTTCTTGCAAAACACTCGGCAGACCTGCGTGCAGCCTCTAGAACACGATGGGAGATGTTTTCTGTGCTGGCACAGTTTCTCCTTGCCAGACAGAGTGGAAAAGCTTTTTGCTAAGATGTAGACGAGAAGAGAGGCTAAAGACGAAGGTACGGTGCTCTGCAGAGCTAAGCACCGCTCCCGGACCTCTTTCGGCAGAAGGCGCACACCGCAGAGCACTGTGAGCGGCAGAATCGTCTTTGCGCGAAGAAGCAGCTTCTTCGTCTCCTGGAGCCGGAGAGAGCGGCAACTTCGCAAAGGTGATGAAACAAGCTGTACAACACTGCGATTGTGTGCGCAGCTTGCCAACTGAGAGAAAACAGTACCTGACCACTCTCCTGCCTTTTCTATTCACATGAACATTCGATTGCAAGCTGTTTTGGACAACTTTCTTTCTCTTCTTGCAAAACACTCGGCAGACCTCCGTGCAGCCTCTAGAACACGATGGGAGATGTTTTTTGTGCTGGCACAGTTTCTCCTTGCCAGACAGAGTGGAAAAGCTTTTTGCTAAGATGTAGACGAGAAGAGAGGCTAAAGAAGCAGGTATGGTGCTCTGCAGAGCTAAGCACCGCTCCCGGGCCTCTTTCGGCAGAAGGCGCACACCGCAGAGCACTGTGAGCGGCAGAATCGTCTTTGCGCGAAGAAGCAGCTTCTTCGTCTCCGGGAGCCGGAGAGAGCGGCAACTTCGCAAAGGTGATGAAACAAGCTGTACAACACTGCGATTGTGTGCGCAGCTTGCCAACTGAGAGAAAACAGTACCTGACCACTCTCCTTCCTTTTCTAATCACATGAACATTCGATTGGAAGCTGTTTTGGACAACTTTCTTTCTCTTCTTGCAAAACACTCGGCAGACCTGCGTGCAGCCTCTAGAACACGATGGGAGATGTTTTCTGTGCTGGCACAGTTTCTCCTTGCCAGACAGAGTGGAAAAGCTTTTTGCTAAGATGTAGACGAGAAGAGAGGCTAAAGACGAAGGTACGGTGCTCTGCAGAGCTAAGCACCGCTCCCGGACCTCTTTCGGCAGAAGGCGCACACCGCAGAGCACTGTGAGCGGCAGAATCGCCTTTGCGCGAAGAAGCAGCTTCTTCGTCTCCGGGAGCCGGAGAGAGCGGCAACTTCGCAAAGGTGATGAAACAAGCTGTACAACACTGCGATTGTGTGCGCAGCTTGCCAACTGAGAGAAAACAGTACCTGACCACTCTCCTGCCTTTTCTATTCACATGAACATTCGATTGGAAGCTGTTTTGGAAAACTTTCTTTCTCTTCTTGCAAAACACTCGGCAGACCTCCGTGCAGCCTCTAGAACACGATGGGAGATGTTTTCTGTGCTGGCACAGTTTCTCCTTGCCAGACAGAGTGGAAAAGCTTTTTGCTAAAATGTAGACGAGAAGAGAGGCTAAAGAAGCAGGTATGGTGCTCGGCAGAGCTAAGCACAGCTCCCGGGCCTCTTTCGGCAGAAGACACACACTGCAGAGCACAGTGAGCGGCAGAATCGTCTTTGCGCGAAGAAGCAGCTTCTTCGTCTCCGGGAGCCGGAGAGAGCGGCAACTTCGCAAAGGTGATGAAACAAGCTGTACAACACTGCGATTGTGTGCGCAGCTTGCCAACTGAGAGAAAACAGTACCTGACCACTCTCCTGCCTTTTCTATTCACATGAACATTCGATTGCAAGCTGTTTTGGACAACTTTCTTTCTCTTCTTGCAAAACACTCGGCAGATCTCCGTGCAGCTTCTAGAACACGATGGGAGATGTTTTATGTGCTGGCACAGTTTCTCCTCTCCAGACAGAGTGGAAAAGCTTTTTGCTAAGATGTAGACGAGAAGAGAGGCTAAAGACGAAGGTACGGTGCTCTGCAGAGCTAAGCACCGCTCCCGGACCTCTTTCGGCAGAAGGCGCACACCCCAGAGCACTGTGAGCGGCAGAATCACCTTTGCGCGAAGAAGCAGCTTCTTCGTCTCCGGGAGCCGGAGAGAGCGGCAGCTTCGCAAAGGTGATGAAACAAGCTGTACAACACTGCGATTGTGTGCGCAGCTTGCCAACTGAGAGAAAACAGTACCTGACCACTCTCCTGCCTTTTGTAATCACATGAACATTCGATTGCAAGCTGTTTTGGACAACTTTCTTTCTCTTCTTGCAAAACACTCGGCAGACCTCCGTGCAGCTTCTAGAACACGATGGGAGATGTTTTTTGTGCTGGCACAGTTTCTCCTTGCCAGACAGAGTGGAAAAGCTTTTTGCTAAGATGTAGACGAGAAGAGAGGCTAAAGACGAAGGTACGGTGCTCTGCAGAGCTAAGCACCGCTCCCGGACCTCTTTCGGCAGAAGGCGCACACCGCAGAGCACTGTGAGCGGCAGAATCGTCTTTGCGCGAAGAAGCAGCTTCTTCGTCTCCGGGAGCCGGAGAGAGCGGCAACTTCGCAAAGGTGATGAAACAAGCTGTACAACACTGCGATTGTGTGCGCAGCTTGCCAACTGAGAGAAAACAGTACCTGACCACTCTCCTGCCTTTTCTATTCACATGAACATTCCATTGCAAGCTGTTTTGGACAACTTTCTTTCTCTTCTTGCAAAACACTCGGCAGACCTCTGTGCAGCCTCTAGAACACGATGGGAGATGTTTTCTGTGCAGGCACAGTTTCTCCTTGCCAGACAGAGTGGAAAAGCTTTTTGCTAAGATGTAGACGAGAAGAGAGGCTAAAGACGAAGGTACGGTGCTCTGCAGAGCTAAGCACAGCTCCCGGACCTCTTTCGGCAGAAGGCGCACACCGCAGAGCACTGTGAGCGGCAGAATCGTCTTTGCGCGAAGAAGCAGCTTCTTCGTCTCCGGGAGCCGGAGAGAGCGGCAACTTCGCAAAGGTGATGAAACAAGCTGTACAACACTGCGATTGTGTGCGCAGCTTGCCAACTGAGAGAAAACAGTACCTGACCACTCTCCTGCCTTTTCTATTCACATGAACATTCCATTGCAAGCTGTTTTGGACAACTTTCTTTCTCTTCTTGCAAAACACTCGGCAGACCTGCGTGCAGCCTCTAGAACACGATGGGAGATGTTTTCTGTGCTGGCACAGTTTCTCCTTGCCAGACAGAGTGGAAAAGCTTTTTGCTAAGATGTAGACGAGAAGAGAGGCTAAAGAAGCAGGTAGAGTGCTCTGCAGAGCTAAGCACAGCTCCCGGGCCTCTTTCGGCAGAAGACGCACACCGCAGAGCACAGTGAGCGGCAGAATCGTCTTTGCGCGAAGAAGCAGCTTCTTCGTCTCCGGGAGCCGGAGAGAGCGGCAACTTCGCAAAGGTGATGAAACAAGCCGTACGACACTGCGATTGTGTGCGCAGCTGGCCAACTGAGAGAAAACAGTACCTGACCACTCTCCTGCATTTTCTATTCACATGAACATTCGATTGCAAGCTGTTTTGGACAACTTTCTTTCTCTTCTTGCAAAACACTCGGCAGACCTCCGTGCAGCCTCTAGAACACGATGGGAGATGTTTTCTGTGCTGGCACAGTTTCTCCTTGCCAGACAGAGTGGAAAAGCTTTTTGCTAAGATGTAGACGAGAAGAGAGGCTAAAGACGAAGGTACGGTGCTCTGCAGAGCAAAGCACCGCTCCCGGACCACTTTCGGCAGAAGGCGCACACCGCAGAGCACTGTGAGCGGCAGAATCGTCTTTGCGCGAAGAAGCAGCTTCTTCGTCTCCGGGAGCCGGAGAGAGCGGCAACTTCGCAAAGGTGATGAAACAAGCCGTACAACACTGCGATTGTGTGCGCAGCTTGCCAACTGAGAGAAAACAGTACCTGACCACTCTGCTGCCTTTTCTATTCACATGAACATTCGATTGCAAGATGTTTTGCACAACTTTCTTTCTCTTCTTGCAAAACACTCGGCAGACCTCCGTGCAGCCTCTAGAACACGATGGGAGATGTTTTATGTGCTGGCAAAGTTTCTCCTGGCCAGACAGAGTGGAAAAGCTTTTTGCTAAGATGTAGACGAGAAGAGAGGCTAAAGAAGCAGGTATGGTGCTCTGCAGAGCTAAGCACCGCTCCCGGGCCTCTTTCGGCAGAAGGCGCACACCGCAGAGCACTGTGAGCGGCAGAATCGTCTTTGCGCGAAGAAGCAGCTTCTTCGTCTCCGGGAGCCGGAGAGAGCGGCAACTTCGCAAAGGTGATGAAACAAGCTGTACAACACTGCGATTGTGTGCGCAGCTTGCCAACTGAGAGAAAACAGTACCTGACCACTCTGCTACCTTTTCTATTCACATGAACATTCGATTGCAAGCTGTTTTGGACAACTTTCTTTCTCTTCTTGCAAAACACTCGGCAGACCTGCGTGCAGCCTCTAGAACACGATGGGAGATGTTTTCTGTGCTGGCACAGTTTCTCCTTGCCAGACAGAGTGGAAAAGCTTTTTGCTAAGATGTAGACGAGAAGAGAGGCTAAAGACGAAGGTACGGTGCTCTGCAGAGCTAATCACCGCTCCCCGACCTCTTTCGGCAGAAGGCGCACACCGCAGAGCACTGTGAGCGGCAGAATCGTCTTTGCGCGAAGAAGCAGCTTCTTCGTCTCCTGGAGCCGGAGAGAGCGGCAACTTCGCAAAGGTGATGAAACAAGCTGTACAACACTGCGATTGTGTGCGCAGCTTGCCAACTGAGAGAAAACAGTACCTGACCACTCTCCTGCCTTTTCTATTCACATGAACATTCCATTGCAAGCTGTTTTGGACAACTTTCTTTCTCTTCTTGCAAAACACTCGGCAGACCTCCGTGCAGCCTCTAGAACACGATGGGAGATGTTTTTTGTGCTGGCACAGTTTCTCCTTGCCAGACAGAGTGGAAAAGCTTTTTGCTAAGATGTAGATGAGAAGAGAGGCTAAAGAAGCAGGTATGGTGCTCTGCAGAGCTAAGCACCGCTCCCGGGCCTCTTTCGGCAGAAGGCGCACACCGCAGAGCACTGTGAGCGGCAGAATCGTCTTTGCGCGAAGAAGCAGCTTCTTCGTCTCCGGGAGCCGGAGAGAGCGGCAACTTCGCAAAGGTGATGAAACAAGCTGTACAACACTGCGATTGTGTGCGCAGCTTGCCAACTGAGAGAAAACAGTACCTGACCACTCTCCTTCCTTTTCTAATCACATGAACATTCGATTGGAAGCTGTTTTGGACAACTTTCTTTCTCTTCTTGCAAAACACTCGGCAGACCTGCGTGCAGCCTCTAGAACACGATGGGAGATGTTTTCTGTGCTGGCACAGTTTCTCCTTGCCAGACAGAGTGGAAAAGCTTTTTGCTAAGATGTAGACGAGAAGAGAGGCTAAAGACGAAGGTACGGTGCTCTGCAGAGCTAAGCACCGCTCCCGGACCTCTTTCGGCAGAAGGCGCACACCGCAGAGCACTGTGAGCGGCAGAATCGTCTTTGCGCGAAGAAGCAGCTTCTTCGTCTCCGGGAGCCGGAGAGAGCGGCAACTTGGCAAAGGTGATGAAACAAGCTGTACAACACTGCGATTGTGTGCGCAGCTTGCCAACTGAGAGAAAACAGTACCTGACCACTCTGCTGCCTTTTCTATTCACATGAACATTCGATTGGAAGCTGTTTTGGACAACTTTCTTTCTCTTCTTGCAAAACACTCGGCAGACCTCCGTGCAGCCTCTAGAACACGATGGGAGATGTTTTCTGTGCTGGCACAGTTTCTCCTTGCCAGACAGAGTGGAAAAGCTTTTTGCTAAAATGTAGACGAGAAGAGAGGCTAAAGAAGCAGGTATGGTGCTCGGCAGAGCTAAGCACAGCTCCCGGGCGTCTTTCGGCAGAAGACACACACTGCAGAGCACAGTGAGCGGCAGAATCGTCTTTGCGCGAAGAAGCAGCTTCTTCGTCTCCGGGAGCCGGAGAGAGCGGCAACTTCCCAAAGGTGATGAAACAAGCTGTACAAGACTGCGATTGTGTGCGCAGCTTGCCAACTGAGAGAAAACAGTACCTGACCACTCTCCTGCCTTTTCTATTCACATGAACATTCGATTGCAAGCTGTTTTGGACAACTTTCTTTCTCTTCTTGCAAAACACTCGGCAGATCTCCGTGCAGCTTCTAGAACATGATGGGAGATGTTTTATGTGCTGGCACAGTTTCTCCTCTCCAGACAGAGTGGAAAAGCTTTTTGCTAAGATGTAGACGAGAAGAGAGGCTAAAGACGAAGGTACGGTGCTCTGCAGAGCTAAGCACCGCTCCCGGACCTCTTTCGGCAGAAGGCGCACACCGCAGAGCACTGTGAGCGGCAGAATCACCTTTGCGCGAAGAAGCAGCTTCTTCGTCTCCGGGAGCCGGAGAGAGCGGCAGCTTCGCAAAGGTGATGAAACAAGCTGTACAACACTGCGATTGTGTGCGCAGCTTGCCAAGTGAGAGAAAGCAGTACCTGACCACTCTCCTGCCTTTTGTAATCACATGAACATTCGATTGCAAGCTGTTTTGGACAACTTTCTTTCTCTTCTTGCAAAACACTCGGCAGACCTCCGTGCAGCTTCTAGAACACGATGGGAGATGTTTTTTGTGCTGGCACAGTTTCTCCTTGCCAGACAGAGTGGAAAAGCTTTTTGCTAAGATGTAGACGAGAAGAGAGGCTAAAGACGAAGGTACGGTGCTCTGCAGAGCTAAGCACCGCTCCCGGGCGTCTTTCGGCAGCAGGCGCACACCGCAGAGCACTATGAGCGGCAGAATTGTCTTTGCGCGAAGAAGCAGCTTCTTCGTCTCCGGGAGCCGGAGAGAGCGGCAACTTCGCAAAGGTGATGAAACAAGCTGTACAACACTGCGATTGTGTGCGCAGCTTGCCAACTGAGAGAAAACAGTACCTGACCACTCTCCTGCCTTTTGTAATCACATGAACATTCGATTGCAAGCTGTTTTGGACAACTTTCTTTCTCTTCTTGCAAAACACTCGGCAGACCTCCGTGCAGCCTCTAGAACACGATGGGAGATGTTTTCTGTGCAGGCACAGTTTCTCCTTGCCAGACAGAGTGGAAAAGCTTTTTGCTAAGATGTAGACGAGAAGAGAGGCTAAAGACGAAGGTACGGTGCTCTGCAGAGCTAAGCACCGCTCCCGGACCTCTTTCGGCAGAAGGCGCACACCGCAGAGCACTGTGAGCGGCAGAATCGTCTTTGCGCGAAGAAGCAGCTTCTTCGTCTCCGGGAGCCGGAGAGAGCGGCAACTTGGCAAAGGTGATGAAACAAGCTGTACAACACTGCGATTGTGTGCGCAGCTTGCCAACTGAGAGAAAACAGTACCTGACCACTCTCCTGCCTTTTCTATTCACATGAACATTCCATTGCAAGCTGTTTTGGACAACTTTCTTTCTCTTCTTGCAAAACACTCGGCAGATCTCCGTGCAGCTTCTAGAACACGATGGGAGATGTTTTATGTGCTGGCACAGTTTCTCCTCTCCAGACAGAGTGGAAAAGCTTTTTGCTAAGATGTAGACGAGAAGAGAGGCTAAAGACGAAGGTACGGTGCTCTGCCGAGCAAAGCACCGCTCCCGGACCTCTTTCGGCAGAAGGCGCACACCGCAGAGCACTGTGAGCGGCAGAATCACCTTTGCGCGAAGAAGCAGCTTCTTCGTCTCCGGGAGCCGGAGAGAGCGGCAGCTTCGCAAAGGTGATGAAACAAGCTGTACAACACTGCGATTGTGTGCGCAGCTTGCCAACTGAGAGAAAACAGTACCTGACCACTCTCCTGCCTTTTGTAATCACATGAACATTCGATTGCAAGCTGTTTTGGACAACTTTCTTTCTCTTCTTGCAAAACACTCGGCAGACCTCCGTGCAGCTTCTAGAACACGATGGGAGATGTTTTTTGAGCTGGCACAGTTTCTCCTTGCCAGACAGAGTGGAAAAGCTTTTTGCTAAGATGTAGACGAGAAGAGAGTCTAAAGACGAAGGTACGGTGCTCTGCAGAGCTAAGCACCGCTCCCGGGCGTCTTTCGGCAGCAGGCGCACACCGCAGAGCACTATGAGCGGCAGAATTGTCTTTGCGCGAAGAAGCAGCTTCTTCGTCTCCGGCAGCCGGAGAGAGCGGCAACTTCGCAAAGGTGATGAAACAAGCTGTACAACACTGCGATTGTGTGCGCAGCTTGCCAACTGAGAGAAAACAGTACCTGACCACTCTCCTGCCTTTTGTAATCACATGAACATTCGATTGCAAGCTGTTTTGGACAACTTTCTTTCTCTTCTTGCAAAACACTCTGCAGACCTCCGTGCAGCCTCTAGAACACGATGGGAGATGTTTTCTGTGCAGGCACAGTTTCTCCTCTCCAGACAGAGTGGAAAAGCTTTTTGCTAAGATGTAGACGAGAAGAGAGGCTAAAGACGAAGGTACGGTGCTCTGCAGAGCTAAGCACCGCTCCCGGACCTCTTTCGGCAGAAGGCGCACACCGCAGAGCACTGTGAGCGGCAGAATCGTCTTTGCGCGAAGAAGCAGCTTCTTCGTCTCCGGGAGCCGGAGAGAGCGGCAACTACGCAAAGGTGATGAAACAAGCTGTACAACACTGCGATTGTGTGCGCAGCTTGCCAACTGAGAGAAAACAGTACCTGACCACTCTCCTGCCTTTTCTATTCACATGAACATTCCATTGCAAGCTGTTTTGGACAACTTTCTTTCTCTTCTTGCAAAACACTCGGCAGACCTGCGTGCAGCCTCTAGAACACGATGGGAGATGTTTTCTGTGCTGGCACAGTTTCTCCTTGCCAGACAGAGTGGAAAAGCTTTTTGCTAAGATGTAGACGAGAAGAGAGGCTAAAGACGAAGGTACGGTGCTCTGCAGAGCTAAGCACCGCTCCCGGACCTCTTTCGGCAGAAGGCGCACACCGCAGAGCACTGTGAGCGGCAGAATCGTCTTTGCGCGAAGAAGCAGCTTCTTCGTCTCCGGGAGCCGGAGAGAGCGGCAACTTCGCAAAGGTGATGAAACAAGCTGTACAACACTGCGATTGTGTGCGCAGCTTGCCAACTGAGAGAAAACAGTACCTGACCACTCTCCTGCCTTTTCTATTCACATGAACATTTGATTGCAAGCTGTTTTGGACAACTTTCTTTCTCTTCTTGCAAAACACTCGGCAGACCTGCGTGCAGCCTCTAGAACACGATGGGAGATGTTTTCTGTGCTGGCACAGTTTCTCCTTGCCAGACAGAGTGGAAAAGCTTTTTGCTAAGATGTAGACGAGAAGAGAGGCTAAAGAAGCAGGTAGAGTGCTCTGCAGAGGTAAGCACAGCTCCCGGACCTCTTTCGGCAGAAGGCGCACACCGCAGAGCACTGTGAGCGGCAGAATCACCTTTGCGCGAAGAAGCAGCTTCTTCGTCTCCGGGAGCCGGAGAGAGCGGCAGCTTCGCAAAGGTGATGAAACAAGCTGTACAACACTGCGATTGTGTGCGCAGCTTGCCAACTGAGAGAAAACAGTACCTGACCACTCTCCTGCCTTTTGTAATCACATGAACATTCGATTGCAAGCTGTTTTGGACAACTTTCTTTCTCTTCTTGCAAAACACTCGGCAGACCTCCGTGCAGCCTCTAGAACACGATGGGAGATGTTTTCTGTGCTGGCACAGTTTCTCCTTGCCAGACAGAGTGGAAAAGCTTTTTGCTAAGATGTAGACGAGAAGAGAGGCTAAAGAAGCAGGTATGGTGCTCGGCAGAGCTAAGCACAGCTCCCGGGCCTCTTTCGGCAGAAGACGCACACCGCAGAGCACAGTGAGCGGCAGAATCGTCTTTGCGCGAAGAAGCAGCTTCTTCGTCTCCGGGAGCCGGAGAGAGCGGCAACTTCGCAAAGGTGATGAAACAAGCCGTACGACACTGCGATTGTGTGCGCAGCTGGCCAACTGAGAGAAAACAGTACCTGACCACTCTCCTGCCTTTTCTATTCACATGAACATTCGATTGCAAGCTGTTTTGGACAACTTTCTTTCTCTTCTTGCAAAACACTCGGCAGACCTCCGTGCAGCCTCTAGAACACGATGGGAGATGTTTTCTGTGCTGGCACAGTTTCTCCTTGCCAGACAGAGTGGAAAAGCTTTTTGCAAAGATGTAGACGAGAAGAGAGGCTAAAGACGAAGGTACGGTGCTCTGCAGAGCAAAGCACCGCTCCCGGACCACTTTCGGCAGAAGGCGCACACCGCAGAGCACTGTGAGCGGCAGAATCGTCTTTGCGCGAAGAAGCAGCTTCTTCGTCTCCGGGAGCCGGAGAGAGCGGCAACTTCGCAAAGGTGATGAAACAAGCCGTACAACACTGCGATTGTGTGCGCAGCTTGCCAACTGAGAGAAAACAGTACCTGACCACTCTGCTGCCTTTTCTATTCACATGAACATTCGATTGCAAGATGTTTTGGACAACTTTCTTTCTCTTCTTGCAAAACACTCGGCAGACCCCCGTGCAGCCTCTAGAACACGATGGGACATGTTTTATGTGCTGGCAAAGTTTCTCCTGGCCAGACAGAGTGGAAAAGCTTTTTGCTAAGATGTAGACGAGAAGAGAGGCTAAAGAAGCAGGTATGGTGCTCTGCAGAGCTAAGCACCGCTCCCGGGCCTCTTTCGGCAGAAGGCGCACACCGCAGAGCACTGTGAGCGGCAGAATCGTCTTTGCGCGAAGAAGCAGCTTCTTCGTCTCCGGGAGCCGGAGAGAGCGGCAACTTCGCAAAGGTGATGAAACAAGCTGTACAACACTGCGATTGTGTGCGCAGCTTGCCAACTGAGAGAAAACAGTACCTGACCACTCTGCTACCTTTTCTATTCACATGAACATTCGATTGCAAGCTGTTTTGGACAACTTTCTTTCTCTTCTTGCAAAACACTCGGCAGACCTGCGTGCAGTCTCTAGAACACGATGGGAGATGTTTTCTGTGCTGGCACAGTTTCTCCTTGCCAGACAGAGTGGAAAAGCTTTTTGCTAAGATGTAGACGAGAAGAGAGGCTAAAGACGAAGGTACGGTGCTCTGCAGAGCTAATCACCGCTCCCAGACCTCTTTCGGCAGAAGGCGCACACCGCAGAGCAGAGTGAGCGGCAGAATCGTCTTTGCGCGAAGAAGCAGCTTCTTCGTCTCCTGGAGCCGGAGAGAGCGGCAACTTCGCAAAGGTGATGAAACAAGCTGTACAACACTGCGATTGTGTGCGCAGCTTGCCAACTGAGAGAAAACAGTACCTGACCACTCTCCTGCCTTTTCTATTCACATGAACATTCCATTGCAAGCTGTTTTGGACAACTTTCTTTCTCTTCTTGCAAAACACTCGGCAGACCTCCGTGCAGCCTCTAGAACACGATGGGAGATGTTTTCTGTGCTGGCACAGTTTCTCCTTGCCAGACAGAGTGGAAAAGCTTTTTGCTAAGATGTAGACGAGAAGAGAGGCTAAAGACGAAGGTACGGTGCTCTGCAGAGCTAAGCACCGCTCCCGGACCTCTTTCGGCAGAAGGCGCACACCGCAGAGCACTGTGAGCGGCAGAATCGTCTTTGCGCGAAGAAGCAGCTTCTTCGTCTCCGGGAGCCGGAGAGAGCGGCAACTTCGCAAAGGTGATGAAACAAGCTGTACAACACTGCGATTGTGTGCGCAGCTTGCCAACTGAGAGAAAACAGTACCTGACCACTCTGCTGCCTTTTCTATTCACATGAACATTCGATTGGAAGCTGTTTTGGACAACTTTCTTTCTCTTCTTGCAAAACACTCGGCAGACCTCCGTGCAGCCTCTAGAACACGATGGGAGATGTTTTCTGTGCTGGCACAGTTTCTCCTTGCCAGACAGAGTGGAAAAGCTTTTTGCTAAAATGTAGACGAGAAGAGGGGCTAAAGAAGCAGGTATGGTGCTCGGCAGAGCTAAGCACAGCTCCCGGGCCTCTTTCGGCAGAAGAAACACACTGCAGAGCACAGTGAGCGGCAGAATCGTCTTTGCGCGAAGAAGCAGCTTCTTCGTCTCCGGGAGCCGGAGAGAGCGGCAACTTCCCAAAGGTGATGAAACAAGCTGTACAAGACTGCGATTGTGTGCGCAGCTTGCCAACTGAGAGAAAACAGTACCTGACCACTCTCCTGCCTTTTCTATTCACATGAACATTCGATTGCAAGCTGTTTTGGACAACTTTCTTTCTCTTCTTGCAAAACACTCGGCAGATCTCCGTGCAGCTTCTAGAACATGATGGGAGATGTTTTATGTGCTGGCACAGTTTCTCCTCTCCAGACAGAGTGGAAAAGCTTTTTGCTAAGATGTAGACGAGAAGAGAGGCTAAAGACGAAGGTACGGTGCTCTGCAGAGCTAAGCACCGCTCCCGGACCTCTTTCGGCAGAAGGCGCACACCGCAGAGCACTGTGAGCGGCAGAATCACCTTTGCGCGAAGAAGCAGCTTCTTCGTCTCCGGGAGCCGGAGAGAGCGACAGCTTCGCAAAGGTGATGAAACAAGCTGTACAACACTGCGATTGTGTGCGCAGCTTGCCAAGTGAGAGAAAACAGTACCTGACCACTCTCCTGCCTTTTGTAATCACATGAACATTCGATTGCAAGCTGTTTTGGACAACTTTCTTTCTCTTCTTGCAAAACACTCGGCAGACCTCCGTGCAGCTTCTAGAACACGATGGAGATGTTTTTTGTGCTGGCACAGTTTCTCCTTGCCAGACAGAGTGGAAAAGCTTTTTGCTAAGATGTAGACGAGAAGAGAGGCTAAAGACGAAGGTACGGTGCTCTGCAGAGCTAAGCACCGCTCCCGGACCTCTTTCGGCAGCAGGCGCCCACCGCAGAGCACTATGAGCGGCAGAATTGTCTTTGCGCGAAGAAGCAGCTTCTTCGTCTCCGGGAGCCGGAGAGAGCGGCAACTTCGCAAAGGTGATGAAACAAGCTGTACAACACTGCGATTGTGTGCGCAGCTTGCCAACTGAGAGAAAACAGTACCTGACCACTCTCCTGCCTTTTGTAATCACATGAACATTCGATTGCAAGCTGTTTTGGACAACTTTCTTTCTCTTCTTGCAAAACACTCGGCAGACCTCCGTGCAGCCTCTAGAACACGATGGGAGATGTTTTCTGTGCAGGCACAGTTTCTCCTTGCCAGACAGAGTGGAAAAGCTTTTTGCTAAGATGTAGACGAGAAGAGAGGCTAAAGACGAAGGTACGGTGCTCTGCAGAGCTAAGCACCGCTCCCGGACCTCTTTCGGCAGAAGGCGCACACCGCAGAGCACTGTGAGCGGCAGAATCGTCTTTGCGCGAAGAAGCAGCTTCTTCGTCTCCGGGAGCCGGAGAGAGCGGCAACTTGGCAAAGGTGATGAAACAAGCTGTACAACACTGCGATTGTGTGCGCAGCTTGCCAACTGAGAGAAAACAGTACCTGACCACTCTCCTGCCTTTTCTATTCACATGAACATTCCATTGCAAGCTGTTTTGGACAACTTTCTTTCTCTTCTTGCAAAACACTCGGCAGACCTCCGTGCAGCCTCTAGAACACGATGGGAGATGTTTTCTGTGCTGGCACAGTTTCTCCTTGCCAGACAGAGTGGAAAAGCTTTTTGCTAAGATGTAGACGAGAAGAGAGGCTAAAGACGAAGGTACGGTGCCCTGCAGAGCAAAGCACCGCTCCCGGGCGTCTTTCGGCAGAAGGCGCACACCGCAGAGCACTGTGAGCGGCAGAATCGTCTTTGCGCGAAGAAGCAGCTTCTTCGTCTCCGGGAGCCGGAGAGAGCGGCAACTTCGCAAAGGTGATGAAACAAGCTGTACAACACTGCGATTGTGTGCGCAGCTTGCCAACTGAGAGAAAACAGTACCTGACCACTCTCCTTCCTTTTCTATTCACATGAACATTCGATTGCAAGCTGTTTTGGACAACTTTCTTTCTCTTCTTGCAAAACACTCGGCAGACCTGCGTGCAGCCTCTAGAACACGATGGGAGATGTTTTCTGTGCTGGCACAGTTTCTCCTTGCCAGACAGAGTGGAAAAGCTTTTTGCTAAGATGTAGACGAGAAGAGAGGCTAAAGACGAAGGTACGGTGCTCTGCAGAGCTAAGCACCGCTCCCGGACCTCTTTCGGCAGAAGGCGCACACCGCAGAGCACTGTGAGCGGCAGAATCGTCTTTGCGCGAAGAAGCAGCTTCTTCGTCTCCGGGAGACGGAGAGAGCGGCAACTTCGCAAAGGTGATGAAACAAGCTGCACGACACTGCGATTGTGTGCGCAGCTTGCCAACTGAGAGAAAACAGTACCTGACCACTCTCCTGCCTTTTCTATTCACATGAACATTCGATTGCAAGCTGTTTTGGACAACTTTCTTTCTCTTCTTGCAAAACACTCGGCAGACCTGCGTGCAGCCTCTAGAACACGATGGGAGATGTTTTCTGTGCTGGCACAGTTTCTCCTTGCCAGACAGAGTGGAAAAGCTTTTTGCTAAGATGTAGACGAGAAGAGAGGCTAAAGAAGCAGGTAGAGTGCTCTGCAGAGCTAAGCACAGCTCCCGGACCTCTTTCGGCAGAAGGCGCACACCGCAGAGCACTGTGAGCGGCAGAATCGTCTTTGCGCGAAGAAGCAGCTTCTTCGTCTCCGGGAGCCGGAGAGAGCGGCAACTTCGCAAAGGTGATGAAACAAGCTGTACAACACTGCGATTGTGTGCGCAGCTTGCCAACTGAGAGAAAACAGTACCTGACCACTCTCCTGCCTTTTCTATTAACATGAACATTCGATTGGAAGCTGTTTTGGACAACTTTCTTTCTCTTCTTGCAAAACACTCGGCAGACCTCCGTGCAGCCTCTAGAACACGATGGGAGATGTTTTCAGTGCTGGCACAGTTTGTCCTTGCCAGACAGAGTGGAAAAGCTTTTTGCTAAGATGTAGACGAGAAGAGAGGCTAAAGAAGCAGGTATGGTGCTCTGCAGAGCTAAGCACCGCTCCCGGGCCTCTTTCGGCAGAAGGCGCACACCGCAGAGCACTGTGAGCGGCAGAATCGTCTTTGCGCGAAGAAGCAGCTTCTTCGTCTCCGGGAGCCGGAGAGAGCGGCAACTTCGCAAAGGTGATGAAACAAGCCGTACAACACTGCGATTGTGTGCGCAGCTTGCCAACTGAGAGAAAACAGTACCTGACCACTCTCCTTCCTTTTCTATTCACATGAACATTCGATTGGAAGCTGTTTTGGACAACTTTCTTTCTCTTCTTGCAAAACACTCGGCAGACCTCTGTGCAGCCTCTAGAACACGATGGGAGATGTTTTCTGTGCTGGCATAGTTTCTCCTTGCCAGACAGAGTGGAAAAGCTTTTTGCTAAGATGTAGACGAGAAGAGAGGCTAAAGACGAAGGTACGGTGCTCTGCAGAGCTAAGCACCGCTCCCGGGCGTCTTTCGGCAGAAGGCGCACACCGCAGAGCACTGTGAGCGGCAGAATCGCCTTTGCGCGAAGAAGCAGCTTCTTCGTCTCCGGGAGCCGGAGAGAGCGGCAACTTCGCAAAGGTGATGAAACAAGCTGTACAACACTGCGATTGTGTGCGCAGCTTGCCAACTGAGAGAAAACAGTACCTGACCACTCTCCTGCCTTTTCTATTCACATGAACATTCGATTGCAAGCTGTTTTGGACAACTTTCTTTCTCTTCTTGCAAAACACTCGGCAGACCTGCGTGCAGCCTCTAGAACACGATGGGAGATGTTTTCTGTGCTGGCACAGTTTCTCCTTGCCAGACAGAGTGGAAAAGCTTTTTGCTAAGATGTAGACGAGAAGAGAGGCTAAAGACGAAGGTACGGTGCTCTGCAGAGCTAAGCACCGCTCCCGGACCTCTTTCGGCAGAAGGCGCACACCGCAGAGCACCTTGAGCGGCAGAATCGTCTTTGCGCGAAGAAGCAGCTTCTTCGTCTCCGGGAGCCGGAGAGAGCGGCAACTTCGCAAAGGTGATGAAACAAGCTGTACAACACTGCGATTGTGTGCGCAGCTTGCCAACTGAGAGAAAACAGTACCTGACCACTCTCCTGCCTTTTCTATTCACATGAACATTCGATTGCAAGCTGTTTTGGACAACTTTCTTTCTCTTCTTGCAAAACACTCGGCAGACCTCCGTGCAGCCTCTAGAACACGATGGGAGATGTTTTCTGTGCTGGCACAGTTTCTCCTTGCCAGACAGAGTGGAAAAGCTTTTTGCTAAGATGTAGACGAGAAGAGAGGCTAAAGAAGCAGGTAGAGTGCTCTGCAGAGCTAAGCACAGCTCCCGGACCTCTTTCGGCAGAAGGCGCACACCGCAGAGCACTGTGAGCGGCAGAATCGCCTTGGCGCGAAGAAGCAGCTTCTTCGTCTCCGGGAGCCGGAGAGAGCGGCAACTTCGCAAAGGTGATGAAACAAGCTGTACAACACTGCGATTGTGTGCGCAGCTTGCCAACTGAGAGAAAACAGTACCTGACCACTCTCCTGCCTTTTCTATTCACATGAACATTCGATTGCAAGCTGTTTTGGACAACTTTCTTTCTCTTCTTGCAAAACACTCGGCAGACCTGCGTGCAGCCTATAGAACACGATGGGAGATGTTTTCTGTGCTGGCACAGTTTCTCCTTGCCAGACAGAGTGGAAAAGCTTTTTGCTAAGATGTAGACGAGAAGAGAGGCTAAAGAAGCAGGTATGGTGCTCGGCAGAGCTAAGCACAGCTCACGGGCCTCTTTCGGCAGAAGACACACACTGCAGAGCACTGTGAGCGGCAGAATCGTCTTTGCGCGAAGAAGCAGCTTCTTCTTCTCCGGGAGCCGGAGAGAGCGGCAACTTCGCAAAGGTGATGAAACAAGCTGTACAACACTGCGATTGTGTGCGCAGCTTGCCAACTGAGAGAAAACAGTACCTGACCACTCTCCTGCCTTTTCTATTCACATGAACATTCGATTGCATGCTGTTTTGGACAACTTTCTTTCTCTTCTTGCAAAACACTCGGCAGATCTCCGTGCAGCTTCTAGAACACGATGGGAGATGTTTTATGTGCTGGCACAGTTTCTCCTCTCCAGACACAGTGGAAAAGCTTTTTGCTAAGATGTAGACGAGAAGAGAGGCTAAAGACGAAGGTACGGTGCTCTGCAGAGCTAAGCACCGCTCCTGGACCTCTTTCGGCAGAAGGCGCACACCGCAGAGCACTGTGAGCGGCAGAATCACCTTTGCGCGAAGAAGCAGCTTCTTCGTCTCCGGGAGCCGGAGAGAGCGGCAACTTCGCAAAGGTGATGAAACAAGCTGTACAACACTGCGATTGTGTGCGCAGCTTGCCAACTGAGAGAAAACAGTACCTGACCACTCTGCTGCCTTTTCTATTCACATGAACATTCGATTGCAAGCTGTTTTGGACAACTTTCTTTCTCTTCTTGCAAAACACTCGGCAGACCTGCGTGCAGCCTCTAGAACACGATGGGAGATGTTTTCTGTGCTGGCACAGTTTCTCCTTGCCAGACAGAGTGGAAAAGCTTTTTGCTAAGATGTAGACGAGAAGAGAGGCTAAAGACGAAGGTACGGTGCTCTGCAGAGCCAAGCACCGCTCCCGGGCGTCTTTCGGCAGAAGGCGCACACCGCGGAGCACTGTGAGCGGCAGAATCGTCTTTGCGCGAAGAAGCAGCTTCTTCGTCTCCGGGAGCCGGAGAGAGCAGCAACTTCGCAAAGGTGATGAAACAAGCTGCACGACACTGCGATTGTGTGCGCAGCTTGCCAACTGAGAGAAAACAGTACCTGACCACTCTCCTGCCTTTTCTATTCACATGAACATTCGATTGCAAGCTGTTTTGGACAACTTTCTTTCTCTTCTTGCAAAACACTCGGCAGACCTCCCTGCAGCCTCTAGAACACGATGGGAGATGTTTTCTGTGCTGGCACAGTTTCTCCTTGCCAGACAGAGTGGAAAAGCTTTTTGCTAAGATGTAGACGAGAAGAGAGGCTAAAGAAGCAGGTAGAGTGCTCTGCAGAGCTAAGCACAGCTCCCGGACCTCTTTCGGCAGAAGGCGCACACCGCAGAGCACTGTGAGCGGCAGAATCGTCTTTGCGCGAAGAAGCAGCTTCTTCGTCTCCGGTAGCCGGAGAGAGCGGCAGCTTCGCAAAGGTGATGAAACAAGCTGTACGACACTGCGATTGTGTGCGCAGCTTGCCAACTGAGAGAAAACAGTACCTGACCACTCTGCTGCCTTTTGTAATCACATGAACATTCGATTGCAAGCTGTTTTGGACAACTTTCTTTCTCTTCTTGCAAAACACTCGGCAGACCTCCGTGCAGCCTCTAGAACACGATGGGAGATGTTTTCTGTGCTGGCACAGTTTCTCCTTGCCAGACAGAGTGGAAAAGCTTTTTGCTAAGATGTAGACGAGAAGAGAGGCTAAAGAAGCAGGTAGAGTGCTCTGCAGAGCTAAGCACAGCTCTCGGAACTCTTTCGACAGAAGGCGCACACCGCAGAGCACTGTGAGCGGCAGAATCGTCTTTGCGCGAAGAAGCAGCTTCTTCGTCTCCGGGAGCCGGAGAGAGCGGCAGCTTCGCAAAGGTGATGAAACAAGCTGTACGACACTGCGATTGTGTGCGCACCTTGCCAACTGAGAGAAAACAGTACCTGACCACTCTCCTGCCTTTTCTATTCACATGAACTTTCGATTGCAAGCTGTTTTGAACAACTTTCTTTCTCTTCTTGCAAAACACTCGGCAGACCTCCGTGCAGCCTCTAGAACACGATGGGAGATGTTTTTTGTGCTGGCACAGTTTCTCCTTGCCAGACAGAGTGGAAAAGCTTTTTGCTAAGATGTAGACGAGAAGAGAGGCTAAAGAAGCAGGTATGGTGCTCTGCAGAGCTAAGCACCGCTCCCGGGCCTCTTTCGGCAGAAGGCGCACACCGCAGAGCACTGTGAGCGGCAGAATCGTCTTTGCGCGAAGAAGCAGCTTCTTCGTCTCCGGGAGCCGGAGAGAGCGGCAGCTTCGCAAAGGTGATGAAACAAGCTGTACAACACTGCGATTGTGTGCGCAGCATGACAACTGAGAGAAAACAGTACCTGACCACTCTCCTGCCTTTTCTATTCACATGAACATTCGATTGCAAGCTGTTTTGGACAACTTTCTTTCTCTTCTTGCAAAACACTCGGCAGACCTCCGTGCAGCCTCTAGAACACGATGGGAGATGTTTTTTGTGCTGGCACAGTTTCTCCTTGCCAGACAGAGTGGAAAAGCTTTTTGCTAAGATGTAGACGAGAAGAGAGGCTAAAGAAGCAGGTATGGTGCTCTGCAGAGCTAAGCACCGCTCCCGGGCCTCTTTCGGCAGAAGGCGCACACCGCAGAGCACTGTGAGCGGCAGAATCGTCTTTGCGCGAAGAAGCAGCTTCTTCGTCTCCGGGAGCCGGAGAGAGCGGCAACTTCGCAAAGGTGATGAAACAAGCTGTACAACACTGCGATTGTGTGCGCAGCTTGCCAACTGAGAGAAAACAGTACCTGACCACTCTCCTGCCTTTTCTATTCACATGAACATTCGATTGCAAGCTGTTTTGGACAACTTTCTTTCTCTTCTTGCAAAACACTCGGCAGACCTGCGTGCAGCCTCTAGAACACGATGGGAGATGTTTTCTGTGCTGGCACAGTTTCTCCTTGCCAGACAGAGTGGAAAAGCTTTTTGCTAAGATGTAGACGAGAAGAGAGGCTAAAGACGAAGGTACGGTGCTCTGGAGAGCTAAGCACCGCTCCCGGACCTCTTTCGGCAGAAGGCGCACACCGCAGAGCACTGTGAGCGGCAGAATCGTCTTTGCGCGAAGAAGCAGCTTCTTCGTCTCCGGGAGCCGGAGAGAGCGGCAACTTCGCAAAGGTGATGAAACAAGCTGTACAACACTGCGATTGTGTGCGCAGCTTGCCAACTGAGAGAAAACAGTACCTGACCACTCTCCTGCCTTTTCTATTCACATGAACATTCGATTGCAAGCTGTTTTGGACAACTTTCTTTCTCTTCTTGCAAAACACTCGGCAGACCTCCGTGCAGCCTCTAGAACACGATGGGAGATGTTTTTTGTGCTGGCACAGTTTCTCCTTGCCAGACAGAGTGGAAAAGCTTTTTGCTAAGATGTAGACGAGAAGAGAGGCTAAAGACGAAGGTACGGTGCTCTGCAGAGCTAAGCACCGCTCCCGGGCGTCTTTCGGCAGAAGGCGCACACCGCAGAGCACTGTGAGCGGCAGAATCGTCTTTGCGCGAAGAAGCAGCTTCTTCGTCTCCGGGAGCCGGAGAGAGCGGCAGCTTCGCAAAGGTGATGAAACAAGCTGTACGACACTGCGATTGTGTGCGCAGCTTGCCAACTGAGAGAAAACAGTACCTGACCACTCTCCTGCCTTTTCTATTCACATGAACATTCGATTGCAAGCTGTTTTGGACAACTTTCTTTCTCTTCTTGCAAAACACTCGGCAGATCTCCGTGCAGCTTCTAGAACACGATGGGAGATGTTTTATGTGCTGGCAAAGTTTCTCCTGGCCAGACAGAGTGGAAAAGCTTTTTGCTAAGATGTAGACGAGAAGAGAGGCTAAAGACGAAGGTACGGTGCTCTGCAGAGCTAAGCACCGCTCCCGGACCTCTTTCGGCAGAAGGCGCACACCGCAGAGCACAGTGAGCGGCAGAATCGTCTTTGCGCGAAGAAGCAGCTTCTTCGTCTCCGGGAGCCGGAGAGAGCGGCAGCTTCGCAAAGGTGATGAAACAAGCTGTACAACACTGCGATTGTGTGCGCAGCATGACAACTGAGAGAAAACAGTACCTGACCACTCTCCTGCCTTTTCTATTCACATGAACATTCGATTGGAAGCTCTTTTGGACAACTTTCTTTCTCTTCTTGCAAAACACTCTGCAGACATCCGTGCAGCCTCTAGAACACGATGGGAGATGTTTTTTGTGCTGGCACAGTTTCTCCTTGCCAGACAGAGTGGAAAAGCTTTTTGCTAAGATGTAGACGAGAAGAGAGGCTAAAGACGAAGGTACGGTGCTCTGCAGAGCTAAGCACCGCTCCCGGACCTTTTTCGGCAGAAGGCGCACACCGCAGAGCACTGTGAGCGGCAGAATCGTCTTTGCGCGAAGAAGCAGCTTCTTCGTCTCCGGGAGCCGGAGAGAGCGGCAACTTGGCAAAGGTGATGAAACAAGCTGTACAACACTGCGATTGTGTGCGCAGCTTGCCAACTGAGAGAAAACAGTACCTGACCACTCTGCTGCCTTTTCTATTCACATGAACATTCGATTGCAAGCTGTTTTGGACAACTTTCTTTCTCTTCTTGCAAAACACTCGGCAGACCTCCATGCAGCCTCTAGAACACGATGGGAGATGTTTTTTGTGCTGGCACAGTTTCTCCTTGCCAGACAGAGTGGAAAAGCTTTTTGCTAAGATGTAGACGAGAAGAGAGGCTAAAGAAGCAGGTATGGTGCTCTGCAGAGCTAAGCACCGCTCCCGGGCCTCTTTCGGCAGAAGGCGCACACCGCAGAGCACTGTGAGCGGCAGAATCGTCTTTGCGCGAAGAAGCAGCTTCTTCGTCTCCGGGAGCCGGAGAGAGCGGCAACTTCGCAAAGGTGATGAAACAAGCTGTACAACACTGCGATTGTGTGCGCAGCTTGCCAACTGAGAGAAAACAGTACCTGACCACTCTGCTGCCTTTTCTATTCACATGAACATTCGATTGGAAGCTGTTTTGGACAACTTTCTTTCTCTTCTTGCAAAACACTCGGCAGACCTGCGTGCAGCCTCTAGAACACGATGGGAGATTTTTTCTGTGCTGGCACAGTTTCTCCTTGCCAGATAGAGTGGAAAAGCTTTTTGCTAAGATGTAGACGAGAAGAGAGGCTAAAGACGAAGGTACGGTGCTCTGCAGAGCTAAGCACCGCTCCCGGACCTCTTTCGGCAGAAGGCGCACACCGCAGAGCACTGTGAGCGGCAGAATCGTCTTTGCGCGAAGAAGCAGCTTCTTCGTCTCCGGGAGCCGGAGAGAGCGGCAACTTCGCAAAGGTGATGAAACAAGCTGTACAACACTGCGATTGTGTGCGCAGCTTGCCAACTGAGAGAAAACAGTACCTGACCACTCTGCTGCCTTTTCTATTCACATGAACATTCGATTGCAAGCTGTTTTGGACAACTTTCTTTCTCTTCTTGCAAAACACTCGGCAGACCTGCGTGCAGCCTCTAGAACACGATGGGAGATGTTTTTTGTGCTGGCACAGTTTCTCCTTGCCAGACAGAGTGGAAAAGCTTTTTGCTAAGATGTAGACGAGAAGAGAGGCTAAAGACGAAGGTACGGTGCTCTGCAGAGCTAAGCACCGCTCCCGGGCGTCTTTCGGCAGAAGGCGCACACCGCAGAGCACTGTGAGCGGCAGAATCGTCTTTGCGCGAAGAAGCAGCTTCTTCGTCTCCGGGAGCCGGAGAGAGCGGCAACTTCCCAAAGGTGATGAAACAAGCTGTACAAGACTGCGATTGTGTGCGCAGCTTGCCAACTGAGAGAAAACAGTACCTGACCACTCTCCTGCCTTTTCTATTCACATGAACATTCGATTGCAAGCTGTTTTGGACAACTTTCTTTCTCTTCTTGCAAAACACTCGGCAGATCTCCGTGCAGCTTCTAGAACATGATGGGAGATGTTTTATGTGCTGGCACAGTTTCTCCTCTCCAGACAGAGTGGAAAAGCTTTTTGCTAAGATGTAGACGAGAAGAGAGGCTAAAGACGAAGGTACGGTGCTCTGCAGAGCTAAGCACCGCTCCCGGACCTCTTTCGGCAGAAGGCGCACACCGCAGAGCACTGTGAGCGGCAGAATCACCTTTGCGCGAAGAAGCAGCTTCTTCGTCTCCGGGAGCCGGAGAGAGCGACAGCTTCGCAAAGGTGATGAAACAAGCTGTACAACACTGCGATTGTGTGCGCAGCTTGCCAAGTGAGAGAAAACAGTACCTGACCACTCTCCTGCCTTTTGTAATCACATGAACATTCGATTGCAAGCTGTTTTGGACAACTTTCTTTCTCTTCTTGCAAAACACTCGGCAGACCTCCGTGCAGCTTCTAGAACACGATGGGAGATGTTTTTTGTGCTGGCACAGTTTCTCCTTGCCAGACAGAGTGGAAAAGCTTTTTGCTAAGATGTAGACGAGAAGAGAGGCTAAAGACGAAGGTACGGTGCTCTGCAGAGCTAAGCACCGCTCCCGGACCTCTTTCGGCAGCAGGCGCCCACCGCAGAGCACTATGAGCGGCAGAATTGTCTTTGCGCGAAGAAGCAGCTTCTTCGTCTCCGGGAGCCGGAGAGAGCGGCAACTTCGCAAAGGTGATGAAACAAGCTGTACAACACTGCGATTGTGTGCGCAGCTTGCCAACTGAGAGAAAACAGTACCTGACCACTCTCCTGCCTTTTGTAATCACATGAACATTCGATTGCAAGCTGTTTTGGACAACTTTCTTTCTCTTCTTGCAAAACACTCGGCAGACCTCCGTGCAGCCTCTAGAACACGATGGGAGATGTTTTCTGTGCAGGCACAGTTTCTCCTTGCCAGACAGAGTGGAAAAGCTTTTTGCTAAGATGTAGACGAGAAGAGAGGCTAAAGACGAAGGTACGGTGCTCTGCAGAGCTAAGCACCGCTCCCGGACCTCTTTCGGCAGAAGGCGCACACCGCAGAGCACTGTGAGCGGCAGAATCGTCTTTGCGCGAAGAAGCAGCTTCTTCGTCTCCTGGAGCCGGAGAGAGCGGCAACTTGGCAAAGGTGATGAAACAAGCTGTACAACACTGCGATTGTGTGCGCAGCTTGCCAACTGAGAGAAAACAGTACCTGACCACTCTCCTGCCTTTTCTATTCACATGAACATTCCATTGCAAGCTGTTTTGGACAACTTTCTTTCTCTTCTTGCAAAACACTCGGCAGACCTCCGTGCAGCCTCTAGAACACGATGGGAGATGTTTTCTGTGCTGGCACAGTTTCTCCTTGCCAGACAGAGTGGAAAAGCTTTTTGCTAAGATGTAGACGAGAAGAGAGGCTAAAGACGAAGGTACGGTGCCCTGCAGAGCAAAGCACCGCTCCCGGGCGTCTTTCGGCAGAAGGCGCACACCGCAGAGCACTGTGAGCGGCAGAATCGTCTTTGCGCGAAGAAGCAGCTTCTTCGTCTCCGGGAGCCGGAGAGAGCGGCAACTTCGCAAAGGTGATGAAACAAGCTGTACAACACTGCGATTGTGTGCGCAGCTTGCCAACTGAGAGAAAACAGTACCTGACCACTCTCCTTCCTTTTCTATTCACATGAACATTCGATTGCAAGCTGTTTTGGACAACTTTCTTTCTCTTCTTGCAAAACACTCGGCAGACCTGCGTGCAGCCTCTAGAACACGATGGGAGATGTTTTCTGTGCTGGCACAGTTTCTCCTTGCCAGACAGAGTGGAAAAGCTTTTTGCTAAGATGTAGACGAGAAGAGAGGCTAAAGACGAAGGTACGGTGCTCTGCAGAGCTAAGCACCGCTCCCGGACCTCTTTCGGCAGAAGGCGCACACCGCAGAGCACTGTGAGCGGCAGAATCGTCTTTGCGCGAAGAAGCAGCTTCTTCGTCTCCGGGAGCCGGAGAGAGCGGCAACTTCGCAAAGGTGATGAAACAAGCTGTACAACACTGCGATTGTGTGCGCAGCTTGCCAACTGAGAGAAAACAGTACCTGACCACTCTGCTGCCTTTTCTATTCACATGAACATTCGATTGCAAGCTGTTTTGGACAACTTTCTTTCTCTTCTTGCAAAACACTCGGCAGACCTGCGTGCAGCCTCTAGAACACGATGGGAGATGTTTTCTGTGCTGGCACAGTTTCTCCTTGCCAGACAGAGTGGAAAAGCTTTTTGCTAAGATGTAGACGAGAAGAGAGGCTAAAGAAGCAGGTAGCGTGCTCTGCAGAGCTAAGCACAGCTCCCGGACCTCTTTCGGCAGAAGGCGCACACCGCAGAGCACTGTGAGCGGCAGAATCGTCTTTGCGCGAAGAAGCAGCTTCTTCGTCTCCGGGAGCCGGAGAGAGCGGCAACTTCGCAAAGGTGATGAAACAAGCTGTACAACACTGCGATTGTGTGCGCAGCTTGCCAACTGAGAGAAAACAGTACCTGACCACTCTCCTGCCTTTTCTATTAACATGAACATTCGATTGGAAGCTGTTTTGGACAACTTTCTTTCTCTTCTTGCAAAACACTCGGCAGACCTCCGTGCAGCCTCTAGAACACGATGGGAGATGTTTTCAGTGCTGGCACAGTTTGTCCTTGCCAGACAGAGTGGAAAAGCTTTTTGCTAAGATGTAGACGAGAAGAGAGGCTAAAGAAGCAGGTATGGTGCTCTGCAGAGCTAAGCACCGCTCCCGGGCCTCTTTCGGCAGAAGGCGCACACCGCAGAGCACTGTGAGCGGCAGAATCGTCTTTGCGCGAAGAAGCAGCTTCTTCGTCTCCGGGAGCCGGAGAGAGCGGCAACTTCGCAAAGGTGATGAAACAAGCCGTACAACACTGCGATTGTGTGCGCAGCTTGCCAACTGAGAGAAAACAGTACCTGACCACTCTCCTTCCTTTTCTATTCACATGAACATTCGATTGGAAGCTGTTTTGGACAACTTTCTTTCTCTTCTTGCAAAACACTCGGCAGACCTCTGTGCAGCCTCTAGAACACGATGGGAGATGTTTTCTGTGCTGGCATAGTTTCTCCTTGCCAGACAGAGTGGAAAAGCTTTTTGCTAAGATGTAGACGAGAAGAGAGGCTAAAGACGAAGGTACGGTGCTCTGCAGAGCTAAGCACCGCTCCCGGGCGTCTTTCGGCAGAAGGCGCACACCGCAGAGCACTGTGAGCGGCAGAATCGCCTTTGCGCGAAGAAGCAGCTTCTTCGTCTCCGGGAGCCGGAGAGAGCGGCAACTTCGCAAAGGTGATGAAACAAGCTGTACAACACTGCGATTGTGTGCGCAGCTTGCCAACTGAGAGAAAACAGTACCTGACCACTCTCCTGCCTTTTCTATTCACATGAACATTCGATTGCAAGCTGTTTTGGACAACTTTCTTTCTCTTCTTGCAAAACACTCGGCAGACCTGCGTGCAGCCTCTAGAACACGATGGGAGATGTTTTCTGTGCTGGCACAGTTTCTCCTTGCCAGACAGAGTGGAAAAGCTTTTTGCTAAGATGTAGACGAGAAGAGAGGCTAAAGACGAAGGTACGGTGCTCTGCAGAGCTAAGCACCGCTCCCGGACCTCTTTCGGCAGAAGGCGCACACCGCAGAGCACCTTGAGCGGCAGAATCGTCTTTGCGCGAAGAAGCAGCTTCTTCGTCTCCGGGAGCCGGAGAGAGCGGCAACTTCGCAAAGGTGATGAAACAAGCTGTACAACACTGCGATTGTGTGCGCAGCTTGCCAACTGAGAGAAAACAGTACCTGACCACTCTCCTGCCTTTTCTATTCACATGAACATTCGATTGCAAGCTGTTTTGGACAACTTTCTTTCTCTTCTTGCAAAACACTCGGCAGACCTCCGTGCAGCCTCTAGAACACGATGGGAGATGTTTTCTGTGCTGGCACAGTTTCTCCTTGCCAGACAGAGTGGAAAAGCTTTTTGCTAAGATGTAGACGAGAAGAGAGGCTAAAGAAGCAGGTAGAGTGCTCTGCAGAGCTAAGCACAGCTCCCGGGCCTCTTTCGGCAGAAGGCGCACACCGCAGAGCACTGTGAGCGGCAGAATCGCCTTGGCGCGAAGAAGCAGCTTCTTCGTCTCCGGGAGCCGGAGAGAGCGGCAACTTCGCAAAGGTGATGAAACAAGCTGTACAACACTGCGATTGTGTGCGCAGCTTGCCAACTGAGAGAAAACAGTACCTGACCACTCTCCTGCCTTTTCTATTCACATGAACATTCGATTGCAAGCTGTTTTGGACAACTTTCTTTCTCTTCTTGCAAAACACTCGGCAGACCTGCGTGCAGCCTATAGAACACGATGGGAGATGTTTTCTGTGCTGGCACAGTTTCTCCTTGCCAGACAGAGTGGAAAAGCTTTTTGCTAAGATGTAGACGAGAAGAGAGGCTAAAGAAGCAGGTATGGTGCTCGGCAGAGCTAAGCACAGCTCCCGGGCCTCTTTCGGCAGAAGACACACACTGCAGAGCACTGTGAGCGGCAGAATCGTCTTTGCGCGAAGAAGCAGCTTCTTCTTCTCCGGGAGCCGGAGAGAGCGGCAACTTCGCAAAGGTGATGAAACAAGCTGTACAACACTGCGATTGTGTGCGCAGCTTGCCAACTGAGAGAAAACAGTACCTGACCACTCTCCTGCCTTTTCTATTCACATGAACATTCGATTGCATGCTGTTTTGGACAACTTTCTTTCTCTTCTTGCAAAACACTCGGCAGATCTCCGTGCAGCTTCTAGAACACGATGGGAGATGTTTTATGTGCTGGCACAGTTTCTCCTCTCCAGACAGAGTGGAAAAGCTTTTTGCTAAGATGTAGACGAGAAGAGAGGCTAAAGACGAAGGTACGGTGCTCTGCAGAGCTAAGCACCGCTCCCGGACCTCTTTCGGCAGAAGGCGCACACCGCAGAGCACTGTGAGCGGCAGAATCACCTTTGCGCGAAGAAGCAGCTTCTTCGTCTCCGGGAGCCGGAGAGAGCGGCAACTTCGCAAAGGTGATGAAACAAGCTGTACAACACTGCGATTGTGTGCGCAGCTTGCCAACTGAGAGAAAACAGTACCTGACCACTCTGCTGCCTTTTCTATTCACATGAACATTCGATTGCAAGCTGTTTTGGACAACTTTCTTTCTCTTCTTGCAAAACACTCGGCAGACCTGCGTGCAGCCTCTAGAACACGATGGGAGATGTTTTCTGTGCTGGCACAGTTTCTCCTTGCCAGACAGAGTGGAAAAGCTTTTTGCTAAGATGTAGACGAGAAGAGAGGCTAAAGACGAAGGTACGGTGCTCTGCAGAGCCAAGCACCGCTCCCGGGCGTCTTTCGGCAGAAGGCGCACACCGCGGAGCACTGTGAGCGGCAGAATCGTCTTTGCGCGAAGAAGCAGCTTCTTCGTCTCCGGGAGCCGGAGAGAGCAGCAACTTCGCAAAGGTGATGAAACAAGCTGTACGACACTGCGATTGTGTGCGCAGCTTGCCAACTGAGAGAAAACAGTACCTGACCACTCTCCTGCCTTTTCTATTCACATGAACATTCGATTGCAAGCTGTTTTGGACAACTTTCTTTCTCTTCTTGCAAAACACTCGGCAGACCTCCGTGCAGCCTCTAGAACACGATGGGAGATGTTTTCTGTGCTGGCACAGTTTCTCCTTGCCAGACAGAGTGGAAAAGCTTTTTGCTAAGATGTAGACGAGAAGAGAGGCTAAAGAAGCAGGTAGAGTGCTCTGCAGAGCTAAGCACAGCTCCCGGACCTCTTTCGGCAGAAGGCGCACACCGCAGAGCACTGTGAGCGGCAGAATCGTCTTTGCGCGAAGAAGCAGCTTCTTCGTCTCCGGTAGCCGGAGAGAGCGGCAGCTTCGCAAAGGTGATGAAACAAGCTGTACGACACTGCGATTGTGTGCGCAGCTTGCCAACTGAGAGAAAACAGTACCTGACCACTCTGCTGCCTTTTGTAATCACATGAACATTCGATTGCAAGCTGTTTTGGACAACTTTCTTTCTCTTCTTGCAAAACACTCGGCAGACCTCCGTGCAGCCTCTAGAACACGATGGGAGATGTTTTCTGTGCTGGCACAGTTTCTCCTTGCCAGACAGAGTGGAAAAGCTTTTTGCTAAGATGTAGACGAGAAGAGAGGCTAAAGAAGCAGGTATGGTGCTCTGCAGAGCTAAGCACCGCTCCCGGGCCTCTTTCGGCAGAAGGCGCACACCGCAGAGCACTGTGAGCGGCAGAATCGTCTTTGCGCGAAGAAGCAGCTTCTTCGTCTCCGGGAGCCGGAGAGAGCGGCAGCTTCGCAAAGGTGATGAAACAAGCTGTACAACACTGCGATTGTGTGCGCAGCATGACAACTGAGAGAAAACAGTACCTGACCACTCTCCTGCCTTTTCTATTCACATGAACATTCGATTGCAAGCTGTTTTGGACAACTTTCTTTCTCTTCTTGCAAAACACTCGGCAGACCTCCGTGCAGCCTCTAGAACACGATGGGAGATGTTTTTTGTGCTGGCACAGTTTCTCCTTGCCAGACAGAGTGGAAAAGCTTTTTGCTAAGATGTAGACGAGAAGAGAGGCTAAAGAAGCAGGTATGGTGCTCTGCAGAGCTAAGCACCGCTCCCGGGCCTCTTTCGGCAGAAGGCGCACACCGCAGAGCACTGTGAGCGGCAGAATCGTCTTTGCGCGAAGAAGCAGCTTCTTCGTCTCCGGGAGCCGGAGAGAGCGGCAACTTCGCAAAGGTGATGAAACAAGCTGTACAACACTGCGATTGTGTGCGCAGCTTGCCAACTGAGAGAAAACAGTACCTGACCACTCTCCTGCCTTTTCTATTCACATGAACATTCGATTGCAAGCTGTTTTGGACAACTTTCTTTCTCTTCTTGCAAAACACTCGGCAGACCTGCGTGCAGCCTCTAGAACACGATGGGAGATGTTTTCTGTGCTGGCACAGTTTCTCCTTGCCAGACAGAGTGGAAAAGCTTTTTGCTAAGATGTAGACGAGAAGAGAGGCTAAAGACGAAGGTACGGTGCTCTGGAGAGCTAAGCACCGCTCCCGGACCTCTTTCGGCAGAAGGCGCACACCGCAGAGCACTGTGAGCGGCAGAATCGTCTTTGCGCGAAGAAGCAGCTTCTTCGTCTCCGGGAGCCGGAGAGAGCGGCAACTTCGCAAAGGTGATGAAACAAGCTGTACAACACTGCGATTGTGTGCGCAGCTTGCCAACTGAGAGAAAACAGTACCTGACCACTCTCCTGCCTTTTCTATTCACATGAACATTCGATTGCAAGCTGTTTTGGACAACTTTCTTTCTCTTCTTGCAAAACACTCGGCAGACCTCCGTGCAGCCTCTAGAACACGATGGGAGATGTTTTTTGTGCTGGCACAGTTTCTCCTTGCCAGACAGAGTGGAAAAGCTTTTTGCTAAGATGTAGACGAGAAGAGAGGCTAAAGACGAAGGTACGGTGCTCTGCAGAGCTAAGCACCGCTCCCGGGCGTCTTTCGGCAGAAGGCGCACACCGCAGAGCACTGTGAGCGGCAGAATCGTCTTTGCGCGAAGAAGCAGCTTCTTCGTCTCCGGGAGCCGGAGAGAGCGGCAGCTTCGCAAAGGTGATGAAACAAGCTGTACGACACTGCGATTGTGTGCGCAGCTTGCCAACTGAGAGAAAACAGTACCTGACCACTCTCCTGCCTTTTCTATTCACATGAACATTCGATTGCAAGCTGTTTTGGACAACTTTCTTTCTCTTCTTGCAAAACACTCGGCAGATCTCCGTGCAGCTTCTAGAACACGATGGGAGATGTTTTATGTGCTGGCAAAGTTTCTCCTGGCCAGACAGAGTGGAAAAGCTTTTTGCTAAGATGTAGACGAGAAGAGAGGCTAAAGACGAAGGTACGGTGCTCTGCAGAGCTAAGCACCGCTCCCGGACCTCTTTCGGCAGAAGGCGCACACCGCAGAGCACAGTGAGCGGCAGAATCGTCTTTGCGCGAAGAAGCAGCTTCTTCGTCTCCGGGAGCCGGAGAGAGCGGCAGCTTCGCAAAGGTGATGAAACAAGCTGTACAACACTGCGATTGTGTGCGCAGCATGACAACTGAGAGAAAACAGTACCTGACCACTCTCCTGCCTTTTCTATTCACATGAACATTCGATTGGAAGCTCTTTTGGACAACTTTCTTTCTCTTCTTGCAAAACACTCTGCAGACCTCCGTGCAGCCTCTAGAACACGATGGGAGATGTTTTTTGTGCTGGCACAGTTTCTCCTTGCCAGACAGAGTGGAAAAGCTTTTTGCTAAGATGTAGACGAGAAGAGAGGCTAAAGACGAAGGTACGGTGCTCTGCAGAGCTAAG
This sequence comes from Melozone crissalis, assembly GCF_028551555.1. NCBI lineage: Eukaryota > Metazoa > Chordata > Aves > Passeriformes > Passerellidae > Melozone > Melozone crissalis. The sequence goes on along the minus strand of NW_026536242.1, from coordinate 9,539 downwards.
CACCGCTCCCGGACCTTTTTCGGCAGAAGGCGCACACCGCAGAGCACTGTGAGCGGCAGAATCGTCTTTGCGCGAAGAAGCAGCTTCTTCGTCTCCGGGAGCCGGAGAGAGCGGCAACTTGGCAAAGGTGATGAAACAAGCTGTACAACACTGCGATTGTGTGCGCAGCTTGCCAACTGAGAGAAAACAGTACCTGACCACTCTGCTGCCTTTTCTATTCACATGAACATTCGATTGCAAGCTGTTTTGGACAACTTTCTTTCTCTTCTTGCAAAACACTCGGCAGACCTCCATGCAGCCTCTAGAACACGATGGGAGATGTTTTTTGTGCTGGCACAGTTTCTCCTTGCCAGACAGAGTGGAAAAGCTTTTTGCTAAGATGTAGACGAGAAGAGAGGCTAAAGAAGCAGGTATGGTGCTCTGCAGAGCTAAGCACCGCTCCCGGGCCTCTTTCGGCAGAAGGCGCACACCGCAGAGCACTGTGAGCGGCAGAATCGTCTTTGCGCGAAGAAGCAGCTTCTTCGTCTCCGGGAGCCGGAGAGAGCGGCAACTTCGCAAAGGTGATGAAACAAGCTGTACAACACTGCGATTGTGTGCGCAGCTTGCCAACTGAGAGAAAACAGTACCTGACCACTCTGCTGCCTTTTCTATTCACATGAACATTCGATTGGAAGCTGTTTTGGACAACTTTCTTTCTCTTCTTGCAAAACACTCGGCAGACCTGCGTGCAGCCTCTAGAACACGATGGGAGATTTTTTCTGTGCTGGCACAGTTTCTCCTTGCCAGATAGAGTGGAAAAGCTTTTTGCTAAGATGTAGACGAGAAGAGAGGCTAAAGACGAAGGTACGGTGCTCTGCAGAGCTAAGCACCGCTCCCGGACCTCTTTCGGCAGAAGGCGCACACCGCAGAGCACTGTGAGCGGCAGAATCGTCTTTGCGCGAAGAAGCAGCTTCTTCGTCTCCGGGAGCCGGAGAGAGCGGCAACTTCGCAAAGGTGATGAAACAAGCTGTACAACACTGCGATTGTGTGCGCAGCTTGCCAACTGAGAGAAAACAGTACCTGACCACTCTGCTGCCTTTTCTATTCACATGAACATTCGATTGCAAGCTGTTTTGGACAACTTTCTTTCTCTTCTTGCAAAACACTCGGCAGACCTCCGTGCAGCCTCTAGAACACGATGGGAGATGTTTTTTGTGCTGGCACAGTTTCTCCTTGCCAGACAGAGTGGAAAAGCTTTTTGCTAAGATGTAGACGAGAAGAGAGGCTAAAGACGAAGGTACGGTGCTCTGCAGAGCTAAGCACCGCTCCCGGGCGTCTTACGGCAGAAGGCGCACACCGCAGAGCACTGTGAGCGGCAGAATCGTCTTTGCGCGAAGAAGCAGCTTCTTCGTCTCCGGGAGCCGGAGAGAGCGGCAACTTCGCAAAGGTGATGAAACAAGCCGTACAACACTGCGATTGTGTGCGCAGCTTGCCAACTGAGAGAAAACAGTACCTGACCACTCTCCTGCCTTTTCTATTCACATGAACATTCGATTGCAAGCTGTTTTGGACAACTTTCTTTCTCTTCTTGCAAAACACTCGGCAGACCTCCGTGCAGCCTCTAGAACACGATGGGAGATGTTTTCTGTGCTGGCAAAGTTTCTCCTTGCCAGACAGAGTGGAAAAGCTTTTTGCTAAGATGTAGACCAGAAGAGAGGCTAAAGACGAAGGTACGGTGCTCTGCAGAGCAAAGCACCGCTCCCGGACCTCTTTCGGCAGAAGGCGCACACCGCAGAGCACTGTGAGCGGCAGAATCGCCTTTGCGCGAAGAAGCAGCTTCTTCGTCTCTGGGAGCCGGAGAGAGCGGCAACTTCGCAAAGGTGATGAAACAAGCTGTACAACACTGCTATTGTGTGCGCAGCTTGCCAACTGAGAGAAAACAGTACCTGACCACTCTCCTGCCTTTTCTATTCACATGAACATTCGATTGCAAGCTTTTTTGGACACCTTTCTTTCTCTTCTTGCAAAACACTCGGCAGACCTGCGTGCAGCCTCTAGAACACGATGGGAGATGTTTTTTGTGCTGGCACAGTTTCTCCTTGCCAGACAGAGTGGAAAAGCTTTTTGCTAAGATGTAGACGAGAAGAGAGGCTAAAGACGAAGGTACGGTGCTCTGCAGAGCTAAGCACCGCTCCCGGGCGTCTTTCGGCAGAAGGCGCACACCGCAGAGCACTGTGAGCGGCAGAATCGTCTTTGCGCGAAGAAGCAGCTTCTTCGTCTCCGGGAGCCGGAGAGAGCGGCAGCTTCGCAAAGGTGATGAAACAAGCTGTACGACACTGCGATTGTGTGCGCAGCTTGCCAACTGAGAGAAAACAGTACCTGACCACTCTCCTGCCTTTTCTATTCACATGAACTTTCGATTGCAAGCTGTTTTGGACAACTTTCTTTCTCTTCTTGCAAAACACTCGGCAGACCTCCGTGCAGCCTCTAGAACACGATGGGAGATGTTTTTTGTGCTGGCACAGTTTCTCCTTGCCAGACAGAGTGGAAAAGCTTTTTGCTAAGATGTAGACGAGAAGAGAGGCTAAAGAAGCAGGTATGGTGCTCTGCAGAGCTAAGCACCGCTCCCGGGCCTCTTTCGGCAGAAGGCGCACACCGCAGAGCACTGTGAGCGGCAGAATCGTCTTTGCGCGAAGAAGCAGCTTCTTCGTCTCCGGGAGCCGGAGAGAGCGGCAACTTCGCAAAGGTGATGAAACAAGCCGTACAACACTGCGATTGTGTGCGCAGCTTGCCAACTGAGAGAAAACAGTACCTGACCACTCTCCTGCCTTTTCTATTCACATGAACATTCGATTGCAAGCTGTTTTGGACAACTTTCTTTCTCTTCTTGCAAAACACTCGGCAGACCTCCGTGCAGCCTCTAGAACACGATGGGAGATGTTTTCTGTGCTGGCAAAGTTTCTCCTTGCCAGACAGAGTGGAAAAGCTTTTTGCTAAGATGTAGACCAGAAGAGAGGCTAAAGACGAAGGTACGGTGCTCTGCAGAGCAAAGCACCGCTCCCGGACCTCTTTCGGCAGAAGGCGCACACCGCAGAGCACTGTGAGCGGCAGAATCGCCTTTGCGCGAAGAAGCAGCTTCTTCGTCTCCGGGAGCCGGAGAGAGCGGCAACTTCGCAAAGGTGATGAAACAAGCTGTACAACACTGCGATTGTGTGCGCAGCTTGCCAACTGAGAGAAAACAGTACCTGACCACTCTGCTGCCTTTTCTATTCACATGAACATTCGATTGCAAGCTTTTTTGGACAACTTTCTTTCTCTTCTTGCAAAACACTCGGCAGACCTCCGTGCAGCCTCTAGAACACGATGGGAGATGTTTTTTGTGCTGGCACAGTTTCTCCTTGCCAGACAGAGTGGAAAAGCTTTTTGCTAAGATGTAGACGAGAAGAGAGGCTAAAGACGAAGGTACGGTGCTCTTCAGTGCTAAGCACCGCTCCCGGACCTCTTTCGGCAGAAGGCGCACACCGCAGAGCACTGTGAGCGGCAGAATCGTCTTTGCGCGAAGAAGCAGCTTCTTCGTCTCCGGGAGCCGGAGAGAGCGGCAACTTCGCAAAGGTGATGAAACAAGCTGTACAACACTGCGATTGTGTGCGCAGCTTGCCAACTGAGAGAAAACAGTACCTGACCACTCTGCTGCCTTTTCTATTCACATGAACATTCGATTGCAAGCTGTTTTGGACAACTTTCTTTCTCTTCTTGCAAAACACTCGGCAGACCTCCGTGCAGCCTCTAGAACACGATGGGAGATGTTTTTTGTGCTGGCACAGTTTCTCCTTGCCAGACAGAGTGGAAAAGCTTTTTGCTAAGATGTAGACGAGAAGAGAGGCTAAAGACGAAGGTACGGTGCTCTGCAGAGCTAAGCACCGCTCCCGGACCTCTTTCGGCAGAAGGCGCACACCGCAGAGCACTGTGAGCGGCAGAATCGTCTTTGCGCGAAGAAGCAGCTTCTTCGTCTCCGGGAGCCGGAGAGAGCGGCAACTTCGCAAAGGTGATGAAACAAGCTGTACAACACTGCGATTGTGTGCGCAGCTTGCCAACTGAGAGAAAACAGTACCTGACCACTCTCCTGCCTTTTCTATTCACATGAACATTCGATTGCAAGCTGTTTTGGAAAACTTTTTTTCTCTTCTTGCAAAACACTCGGCAGACCTGCGTGCAGCCTCTAGAACACGATGGGAGATGTTTTCTGTGCTGGCACAGTTTCTCCTTGCCAGACAGAGTGGAAAAGCTTTTTGCTAAGATGTAGACGAGAAGAGAGGCTAAAGAAGAAGGTATGGTGCTCTGCAGAGCTAAGCACCGCTCCCGGGCCTCTTTCGGCAGAAGGCGCACACCGCAGAGCACTGTGAGCGTCAGAATCGTCTTTGCGCGAAGAAGCAGCTTCTTCGTCTCCGGGAGCCGGAGAGAGCGGCAACTTCGCAAAGGTGATGAAACAAGCTGTACAACACTGCGATTGTGTGCGCAGCTTGCCAACTGAGAGAAAACAGTACCTGACCACTCTCCTGCCTTTTCTATTCACATGAACATTCGATTGGAAGCTGTTTTGGACAACTTTCTTTCTCTTCTTGCAAAACACTCGGCAGACCTGCGTGCAGCCTCTAGAACACGATGGGAGATGTTTTTCTGTGCTGGCACAGTTTCTCCTTGCCAGACAGAGTGGAAAAGCTTTTTGCTAAGATGTAGACGAGAAGAGAGGCTAAAGACGAAGGTACGGTGCTCTGCAGAGCTAAGCACCGCTCCCGGACCTCTTTCGGCAGAAGGCGCACACCGCAGAGCACTGTGAGCGGCAGAATCGCCTTTGCGCGAAGAAGCAGCTTCTTCGTCTCCGGGAGCCGGAGAGAGCGGCAACTTCGCAAAGGTGATGAAACAAGCTGTACAACACTGCGATTGTGTGCGCAGCTTGCCAACTGAGAGAAAACAGTACCTGACCACTCTCCTGCCTTTTGTAATCACATGAACATTCGATTGCAAGCTGTTTTGGACAACTTTCTTTCTCTTCTTGCAAAACACTCGGCAGACCTCCGTGCAGCCTCTAGAACACGATGGGAGATGTTTTCTGTGCTGGCACAGTTTCTCCTTGCCAGACAGAGTGGGAAAAGCTTTTTGCTAAGATGTAGACGAGAAGAGAGGCTAAAGAAGCAGGTAGAGTGCTCTGCAGAGCTAAGCACAGCTCTCGGAACTCTTTCGACAGAAGGCGCACACCGCAGAGCACTGTGAGCGGGCAGAATCGTCTTTGCGCGAAGAAGCAGCTTCTTCGTCTCCGGGAGCCGGAGAGAGCGGCAGCTTCGCAAAGGTGATGAAACAAGCTGTACGACACTGCGATTGTGTGCGCACCTTGCCAACTGAGAGAAAACAGTACCTGACCACTCTCCTGCCTTTTCTATTCACATGAACTTTCGATTGCAAGCTGTTTGAACAACTTTCTTTCTCTTCTTGCAAAACACTCGGCAGACCTCCGTGCAGCCTCTAGAACACGATGGGAGATGTTTTTTGTGCTGGCACAGTTTCTCCTTGCCAGACAGAGTGGAAAAGCTTTTGCTAAGATGTAGACGAGAAGAGAGGCTAAAGAAGCAGGTATGGTGCTCTGCAGAGCTAAGCACCGCTCCCGGGCCTCTTTCGGCAGAAGGCGCACACCGCAGAGCACTGTGAGCGGCAGAATCGTCTTTGCGCGAAGAAGCAGCTTCTTCGTCTCCGGGAGCCGGAGAGAGCGGCAGCTTCGCAAAGGTGATGAAACAAGCTGTACAACACTGCGATTGTGTGCGCAGCATGACAACTGAGAGAAAACAGTACCTGACCACTCTCCTGCCTTTTCTATTCACATGAACATTCGATTGCAAGCTGTTTTGGACAACTTTCTTTCTCTTCTTGCAAAACACTCGGCAGACCTCCGTGCAGCCTCTAGAACACGATGGGAGATGTTTTCTGTGCTGGCACAGTTTCTCCTTGCCAGACAGAGTGGAAAAGCTTTTTGCTAAGATGTAGACGAGAAGAGAGGCTAAAGACGAAGGTACGGTGCTCTGCAGAGCCAAGCACCGCTCCCGGCGTCTTTCGGCAGAAGGCGCACACCGCGGAGCACTGTGAGCGGCAGAATCGTCTTTGCGCGAAGAAGCAGCTTCTTCGTCTCCGGGAGCCGGAGAGAGCAGCAACTTCGCAAGGTGATGAAACAAGCTGTACGACACTGCGATTGTGTGCGCAGCTTGCCAACTGAGAGAAAACAGTACCTGACCACTCTCCTGCCTTTTCTATTCACATGACATTCGATTGCAAGCTGTTTTGGACAACTTTCTTTCTCTTCTTGCAAAACACTCGGCAGACCTCCGTGCAGCCTCTAGAACACGATGGGAGATGTTTTCTGTGCTGGCACAGTTTCTCCTTGCCAGACAGAGTGGAAAAGCTTTTTGCTAAGATGTAGACGAGAAGAGAGGCTAAAGAAGCAGGTAGAGTGCTCTGCAGAGCTAAGCACAGCTCCCGGACCTCTTTCGGCAGAAGGCGCACACCGCAGAGCACTGTGAGCGGCAGAATCGTCTTTGCGCGAAGAAGCAGCTTCTTCGTCTCCGGTAGCCGGAGAGAGCGGCAGCTTCGCAAAGGTGATGAAACAAGCTGTACGACACTGCGATTGTGTGCGCAGCTTGCCAACTGAGAGGAAAACAGTACCTGACCACTCTGCTGCCTTTTGTAATCACATGAACATTCGATTGCAAGCTGTTTTGGACAACTTTCTTTCTCTTCTTGCAAAACACTCGGCAGACCTCCGTGCAGCCTCTAGAACACGATGGGAGATGTTTTCTGTGCTGGCACAGTTTCTCCTTGCCAGACAGAGTGGAAAAGCTTTTTGCTAAGATGTAGACGAGAAGAGAGGCTAAAGAAGCAGGTATGGTGCTCTGCAGAGCTAAGCACCGCTCCCGGGCCTCTTTCGGCAGAAGGCGCACACCGCAGAGCACTGTGAGCGGCAGAATCGTCTTTGCGCGAAGAAGCAGCTTCTTCGTCTCCGGGAGCCGGAGAGAGCGGCAGCTTCGCAAAGGTGATGAAACAAGCTGTACAACACTCGCGATTGTGTGCGCAGCATGACAACTGAGAGAAAACAGTACCTGACCACTCTCCTGCCTTTTCTATTCACATGAACATTCGATTGCAAGCTGTTTTGACAACTTTCTTTCTCTTCTTGCAAAACACTCGGCAGACCTCCGTGCAGCCTCTAGAACACGATGGGAGATGTTTTTTGTGCTGGCACAGTTTCTCCTTGCCAGACAGAGTGGAAAAGCTTTTTGCTAAGATGTAGACGAGAAGAGAGGCTAAAGAAGCAGGTATGGTGCTCTGCAGAGCTAAGCACCGCTCCCGGGCCTCTTTCGGCAGAAGGCGCACACCGCAGAGCACTGTGAGCGGCAGAATCGTCTTTGCGCGAAGAAGCAGCTTCTTCGTCTCCGGGAGCCGGAGAGAGCGGCAACTTCGCAAAGGTGATGAAACAAGCTGTACAACACTGCGATTGTGTGCGCAGCTTGCCAACTGAGAGAAAACAGTACCTGACCACTCTCCTGCCTTTTCTATTCACATGAACATTCGATTGCAAGCTGTTTTGGACAACTTTCTTTCTCTTCTTGCAAAACACTCGGCAGACCTGCGTGCAGCCTCTAGAACACGATGGGAGATGTTTTCTGTGCTGGCACAGTTTCTCCTTGCCAGACAGAGTGGAAAAGCTTTTTGCTAAGATGTAGACGAGAAGAGAGGCTAAAGACGAAGGTACGGTGCTCTGGAGAGCTAAGCACCGCTCCCGGACCTCTTTCGGCAGAAGGCGCACACCGCAGAGCACTGTGAGCGGCAGAATCGTCTTTGCGCGAAGAAGCAGCTTCTTCGTCTCCGGGAGCCGGAGAGAGCGGCAACTTCGCAAAGGTGATGAAACAAGCTGTACAACACTGCGATTGTGTGCGCAGCTTGCCAACTGAGAGAAAACAGTACCTGACCACTCTCCTGCCTTTTCTATTCACATGAACATTCGATTGCAAGCTGTTTTGGACAACTTTCTTTCTCTTCTTGCAAAACACTCGGCAGACCTCCGTGCAGCCTCTAGAACACGATGGGAGATGTTTTTTGTGCTGGCACAGTTTCTCCTTGCCAGACAGAGTGGAAAAGCTTTTTGCTAAGATGTAGACGAGAAGAGAGGGCTAAAGACGAAGGTACGGTGCTCTGCAGAGCTAAGCACCGCTCCCGGGCGTCTTTCGGCAGAAGGCGCACACCGCAGAGCACTGTGAGCGGCAGAATCGTCTTTGCGCGAAGAAGCAGCTTCTTCGTCTCCGGGAGCCGGAGAGAGCGGCAGCTTCGCAAAGGTGATGAAACAAGCTGTACGACACTGCGATTGTGTGCGCAGCTTGCCAACTGAGAGAAAACAGTACCTGACCACTCTCCTGCCTTTTCTATTCACATGAACATTCGATTGCAAGCTGTTTTGGACAACTTTCTTTCTCTTCTTGCAAAACACTCGGCAGATCTCCGTGCAGCTTCTAGAACACGATGGGAGATGTTTTATGTGCTGGCAAAGTTTCTCCTGGCCAGACAGAGTGGAAAAGCTTTTGCTAAGATGTAGACGAGAAGAGAGGCTAAAGACGAAGGTACGGTGCTCTGCAGAGCTAAGCACCGCTCCCGGACCTCTTTCGGCAGAAGGACGCACACCGCAGAGCACAGTGAGCGGCAGAATCGTCTTTGCGCGAAGAAGCAGCTTCTTCGTCTCCGGGAGCCGGAGAGAGCGGCAGCTTCGCAAAGGTGATGAACAAGCTGATGTACAACACTGCGATTGTGTGCGCAGCATGACAACTGAGAGAAAACAGTACCTGACCACTCTCCTGCCTTTTCTATTCACATGGAACATTCGATTGGAAGCTCTTTTGGACAACTTTCTTTCTCTTCTTGCAAAACACTCTGCAGACCTCCGTGCAGCCTCTAGAACACGATGGGAGATGTTTTTTTGTGCTGGCACAGTTTCTCCTTGCCAGACAGAGTGGAAAAGCTTTTTGCTAAGATGTAGACGAGAAGAGAGGCTAAAGACGAAGGTACGGTGCTCTGCAGAGCTAAGCACCGCTCCCGGACCTTTTTCGGCAGAAGGCGCACACCGCAGAGCACTGTGAGCGGCAGAATCGTCTTTGCGCGAAGAAGCAGCTTCTTCGTCTCCGGGAGCCGGAGAGAGCGGCAACTTGGCAAAGGTGATGAAACAAGCTGTACAACACTGCGATTGTGTGCGCAGCTTGCCAACTGAGAGAAAACAGTACCTGACCACTCTGCTGCCTTTTCTATTCACATGAACATTCGATTGCAAGCTGTTTGGACAACTTTCTTTCTCTTCTTGCAAAACACTCGGCAGACCTCCATGCAGCCTCTAGAACACGATGGGAGATGTTTTTTGTGCTGGCACAGTTTCTCCTTGCCAGACAGAGTGGAAAAGCTTTTTGCTAAGATGTAGACGAGAAGAGAGGCTAAAGAAGCAGGTATGGTGCTCTGCAGAGCTAAGCACCGCTCCC
>NW_026536241.1:0-72618 GCF_028551555.1 Melozone crissalis | reverse complement strand
TCATCACCTTTGCGAAGTTGCCGCTCTCTCCGGCTCCCGGAGACGAAGAAGCTGCTTCTTCGCGCAAAGACGATTCTGCCGCTCACAGTGCTCTGCGGTGTGCGCCTTCTGCCGAAAAAGGTCCGGGAGCTGTGCTTAGCTCTGCAGAGCACCGTACCTTCGTCTTTAGCCTCTCTTCTCGTCTACATCTTAGCAAAAAGCTTTTCCACTCTGTCTGGCAAGGAGAAACTGTGCCAGCACAAAAAATATCTCCCATCGTGTTCTAGAAGCTGCACGGAGGTCTGCCGAGTGTTTTGCAAGAAGAGAAAGAAAGTTGTCCAAAACAGCTTGCAATCGAATGTTCATGTGAATAGAAAATGCAGGAGAGTGGTCAGGTACTGTTTTCTCTCAGTTGGCAAGCTGCGCACACAATCGCAGTGTTGTACAGCTTGTTTCATCACCTTTGCGAAGCTGCCGCTCTCTCCGGCTCCCGGAGACGAAGAAGCTGCTTCTTCGCGCAAAGACGATTCTTCCGCTCACTGTGCTCTGCGGTGTGCGCCTTCTGCCGAAAGAGGTCCGGGAGCGGTGCTTAGCTCTGCAGAGCACCGTACCTTCGTCTTTAGCCTCTCTTCTCGTCTACATCTTAGCAAAAAGCTTTTCCACACTGTCTGGCCAGGAGAAACTTTGCCAGCACATAAAACATCTCCCATCGTGTTCTAGAAGCTGCACGGACTTCTGCCGAGTGTTTTGCAAGAAGAGAAAGAAAGTTGTCCAAAACAGCTTGCAATCGAATGTTCATGTGAATAGAAAAGGCAGCAGAGTGGTCAGGTACTGTTTTCTCTCAGTTGGCAAGCTGCGCACACAATCGCACTGTTGTACAGCTTGTTTCATCACCTTTGCGAAGTTGCCGCTCTCTCCGGCTCCAGGAGACGAAGAAGCTGCTTCTTCGCGCAAAGGCGATTCTGCCGCTCACAGTGCTCTGCGGTGTGCGCCTTCTGCCGAAAGTGGTCCGGGAGCGGTGCTTAGCTCTGCAGAGCACCGTACCTTCGTCTTTAGCCTCTCTTCTCGTCTACATCTTAGCAAAAAGCTTTTCCACTCTGTCTGGCAAGGAGAAACTGTGCCAGCACAGAAAACATCTCCCATCGTGTTCTAGAGGCTGCACGCAGGTCTGCCGAGTGTTTTGCAAGAAGAGAAAGAAAGTTGTCCAAAACAGCTTGCAATCGAATGTTCATGTGAATAGAAAAGGCAGCAGAGTGGTCAGGTACTGTTTTCTCTCAGTTGGCAAGCTGCGCACACAATCGCAGTGTTGTACGGCTTGTTTCATCACCTTTGCGAAGCTGCCGCTCTCTCCGGCTCCCGGAGACGAAGAAGCTGCTTCTTCGCGCAAAGACGATTCTGCCGCTCACAGTGCTCTGCGGTGTGCGCCTTCTGCCGAAAGAGGTCCGGGAGCTGTGCTTAGCTCTGCAGAGCACTCTACCTGCTTCTTTAGCCTCTCTTCTCGTCTACCTCTTAGCAAAAAGCTTTTCCACTCTGTCTGGCAAGGAGAAACTGTGCCAGCACAGAAAACATCTCCCATCGTGTTCTAGAGGCTACACGCAGGTCTGCCGAGTGTTTTGCAAGAAGAGAAAGAAAGTTGTCCAAAACAGCTTGCAATCGAATGTTCATGTGAATAGAAAAGGCAGCAGAGTGGTCAGGTACTGTTTTCTCTCAGTTGGCAAGCTGCGCACACAATCGCAGTGTTGTACAGCTTGTTTCATCACCTTTGCGAAGCTGCCGCTCTCTCCGGCTCCCGGAGACGAAGAAGCTGCTTCTTCGCGCAAAGACGATTCTTCCGCTCACAGTGCTCTGCGGTGTGCGCCTTCTGCCGAAAGAGGTCCGGGAGCGGTGCTTAGCTCTGCAGAGCACCGTACCTTCGTCTTTAGCCTCTCTTCTCGTCTACATCTTAGCAAAAAGCTTTTCCACTCTGTCTGGCCAGGAGAAACTTTGCCAGCACATAAAACATCTCCCATCGTGTTCTAGAAGCTGCACGGAGATCTGCCGAGTGTTTTGCAAGAAGAGAAAGAAAGTTGTCCAAAACAGCTTGCAATCGAATGTTCATGTGAATAGAAAAGGCAGGTGAGTGGTCAGGTACTGTTTTCTCTCAGTTGGCAAGCTGCGCACACAATCGCAGTGTTGTACAGCTTGTTTCATCACCTTTGCGAAGTTGCCGCTCTCTCCGGCTCCCGGAGACGAAGAAGCTGCTTCTTCGCGCAAAGACGATTCTGCCGCTCACTGTGCTCTGCGGTGTGCGCCTTCTGCCGAAAGAGGTGCGGGAGCGGTGCTTAGCTCTGCAGAGCACCGTACCTTCGTCTTTAGCCTCTCTTCTCGTCTACATCTTAGCAAAAAGCTTTTCCACTCTGTCTGGCCAGGAGAAACTTTGCCAGCACATAAAACATCTCCCATCGTGTTCTAGAAGCTGCACGGAGATCTGCCGAGTGTTTTGCAAGAAGAGAAAGAAAGTTGTCCAAAACAGCTTGCAATCGAATGTTCATGTGAATAGAAAAGGCAGGAGAGTGGTCAGGTACTGTTTTCTCTCAGTTGGCAAGCTGCGCACACAATCGCAGTGTTGTACAGCTTGTTTCATCACCTTTGCGAAGTTGCCGCTCTCTCCGGCTCCCGGAGACGAAGAAGCTGCTTCTTCGCGCAAAGGCGATTCTGCCGCTCACAGTGCTCTGCGGTGTGCGCCTTCTGCCGAAAGAGGTCCGAGAGCTGTGCTTAGCTCTGCAGAGCACTCTACCTGCTTCTTTAGCCTCTCTTCTCGTCTACATCTTAGCAAAAAGCTTTTCCACTCTGTCTGGCAAGGAGAAACTGTGCCAGCACAGAAAACATCTCCCATCGTGTTCTAGAGGCTGCACGCAGGTCTGCCGAGTGTTTTGCAGGAAGAGAAAGAAAGTTGTCTAAAACAGCTTGCAATCGAATGTTCATGTGAATAGAAAAGGCAGGAGAGTGGTCAGGTACTGTTTTCTCTCAGTTGGCAAGCTGCGCACACAATCGCAGTGTTGTACAGCTTGTTTCATCACCTTTGCCAAGTTGCCGCTCTCTCCGGCTCCCGGAGACGAAGAAGCTGCTTCTTCGCGCAAAGACGATTCTGCCGCTCACAGTGCTCTGCGGTGTGCGCCTTCTGCCGAAAGTGGTCCGGGAGCGGTGCTTAGCTCTGCAGAGCACCGTACCTTCGTCTTTAGCCTCTCTTCTCGTCTACATCTTAGCAAAAAGCTTTTCCACTCTGTCTGGCAAGGAGAAACTGTGCCAGCACAAAAAACATCTCCCATCGTGTTCTAGAGGCTGCACGGAGGTCTGCCGAGTGTTTTGCAAGAAGAGAAAGAAAGTTGTCCAAAACAGCTTGCAATCGAATGTTCATGTGATTACAACAGGCAGGTGAGTGGTCAGGTACTGTTTTCTCTCAGTTGGCAAGCTGCGCACACAATCGCAGTGTTGTACAGCTTGTTTCATCACCTTTGCGAAGTTGCCGCTCTCTCCGGCTCCCGGAGACGAAGAAGCTGCTTCTTCGCGCAAAGACGATTCTGCCGCTCACAGTGCTCTGCGGTGTGCGCCTTCTGCCGAAAAAGGTCCGGGAGAGGTGCTTAGCTCTGCAGAGCACCGTACCTTCGTCTTTAGCCTCTCTTCTCGTCTACATCTTAGCAAAAAGCTTTTCCACTCTGTCTGGCAAGGAGAAACTGTGCCAGCACATAAAACATCTCCCATCGTGTTCTAGAAGCTGCACGGAGGTCTGCCGAGTGTTTTGCAAGAAGAGAAAGAAAGTTGTCCAAAACAGCTTGCAATCGAATGTTCATGTGAATAGAAAAGGCAGGAGAGTGGTCAGGTACTGTTTTCTCTCAGTTGGCAAGCTGCGCACACAATCGCAGTGTTGTACAGCTTGTTTCATCACCTTTGCGAAGTTGCCGCTCTCTCCGGCTCCCGGAGACGAAGAAGCTGCTTCTTCGCGCAAAGACGATTCTGCCGCTCACAGTGCTCTGCGGTGTGCGCCTTCTGCCGAAAGTGGTCCGGGAGCGGTGCTTTGCTCTGCAGAGCACCGTACCTTCGTCTTTAGCCTCTCTTCTCGTCTACATCTTAGCAAAAAGCTTTTCCACTCTGTCTGGCAAGGAGAAACTGTGCCAGCACAAAAAACATCTCCCATCGTGTTCTAGAGGCTGCACGGAGGTCTGCCGAGTGTTTTGCAAGAAGAGAAAGAAAGTTGTCCAAAACAGCTTCCAATCGAATGTTCATGTGATTACAACAGGCAGGAGAGTGGTAAGGTACTGTTTTCTCTCAGTTGGCAAGCTGCGCACACAATCGCAGTGTTGTACAGCTTGTTTCATCACCTTTGCCAAGTTGCCGCTCTCTCCGGCTCCCGGAGACGAAGAAGCTGCTTCTTCGCGCAAAGACGATTCTGCCGCTCACAGTGCTCTGCGGTGTGCGCCTTCTGCCGAAAGAGGTCCGGGAGCGGTGCTTAGCTCTGCAGAGCACCGTACCTTCGTCTTTAGCCTCTCTTCTCGTCTACATCTTAGCAAAAAGCTTTTCCACTCTGTCTGGCAAGGAGAAACTGTGCCAGCACAAAAAATATCTCCCATCGTGTTCTAGAGGCTGCACGGAGGTCTGCAGAGTGTTTTGCAAGAAGAGAAAGAAAGTTGTCCAAAACAGCTTGCAATCGAATGTTCATGTGAATAGAAAAGGCAGGAGAGTGGTCAGGTACTGTTTTCTCTCAGTTGGCAAGCTGCGCACACAATCGCAGTGTTGTACAGCTTGTTTCATCACCTTTGCGAAGTTGCCACTCTCTCCGGCTCCCGGAGACGAAGAAGCTGCTTCTTCGCGCAAAGACGATTCTTCCGCTCACAGTGCTCTGCGGTGTGCGCCTTCTGCCGAAAGACGCCCGGGAGCGGTGCTTAGCTCTGCAGAGCACCGTACCTTCGTCTTTAGCCTCTCTTCTCGTCTACATCTTAGCAAAAAGCTTTTCCACTCTGTCTGGCAAGGAGAAACTATGCCAGCACAAAAAACATCTCCCATCGTGTTCTAGAGGCTGCACGGAGGTCTGCCGAGTGTTTTGCAAGAAGAGAAAGAAAGTTGTCCAAAACAGCTTCCAATCGAATGTTCATGTGATTACAACAGGCAGGAGAGTGGTAAGGTACTGTTTTCTCTCAGTTGGCAAGCTGCGCACACAATCGCAGTGTTGTACAGCTTGTTTCATCACCTTTGCGAAGTTGCCGCTCTCTCCGGCTCCCGGAGACGAAGAAGCTGCTTCTTCGCGCAAAGACGATTCTGCCGCTCACAGTGCTCTGCGGTGTGCGCCTTCTGCCGAAAAAGGTCCGGGAGCGGTGCTTAGCTCTGCAGAGCACCGTACCTTCGTCTTTAGCCTCTCTTCTCGTCTACATCTTAGCAAAAAGCTTTTCCACTCTGTCTGGTAAGGAGAAACTGTGCCAGCACAGAAAACATCTCCCATCGTGTTCTAGAGGCTGCACGGAGGTCTGCCGAGTGTTTTGCAAGAAGAGAAAGAAAGTTGTCCAAAACAGCTTCCAATCGAATGTTCATGTGAATAGAAAAGGCAGGAGAGTGGTCAGGTACTGTTTTCTCTCAGTTGGCAAGCTGAGCACACAATCGCAGTGTTGTACAGCTTGTTTCATCACCTTTGCGAAGCTGCCGCTCTCTCCGGCTCCCGGAGACGAAGAAGCTGCTTCTTCGCGCAAAGACGATTCTTCCGCTCACTGTGCTCTGCGGTGTGCGCCTTCTGCCGAAAGAGGTCCGGGAGCGGTGCTTAGCTCTGCAGAGCACCGTACCTTCGTCTTTAGCCTCTCTTCTCGTCTACATCTTAGCAAAAAGCTTTTCCACACTGTCTGGCCAGGAGAAACTTTGCCAGCACATAAAACATCTCCCATCGTGTTCTAGAAGCTGCACGGACTTCTGCCGAGTGTTTTGCAAGAAGAGAAAGAAAGTTGTCCAAAACAGCTTGCAATCGAATGTTCATGTGAATAGAAAAGGCAGCAGAGTGGTCAGGTACTGTTTTCTCTCAGTTGGCAAGCTGCGCACACAATCGCACTGTTGTACAGCTTGTTTCATCACCTTTGCGAAGTTGCCGCTCTCTCCGGCTCCAGGAGACGAAGAAGCTGCTTCTTCGCGTAAAGGCGATTCTGCCGCTCACAGTGCTCTGCGGTGTGCGCCTTCTGCCGAAAGTGGTCCGGGAGCGGTGCTTAGCTCTGCAGAGCACCGTACCTTCGTCTTTAGCCTCTCTTCTCGTCTACATCTTAGCAAAAAGCTTTTCCACTCTGTCTGGCAAGGAGAAACTGTGCCAGCACAGAAAACATCTCCCATCGTGTTCTAGAGGCTGCACGCAGGTCTGCCGAGTGTTTTGCAAGAAGAGAAAGAAAGTTGTCCAAAACAGCTTGCAATCGAATGTTCATGTGAATAGAAAAGGCAGGAGAGTGGTCAGGTACTGTTTTCTCTCAGTTGGCAAGCTGCGCACACAATCGCAGTGTTGTACGGCTTGTTTCATCACCTTTGCGAAGCTGCCGCTCTCTCCGGCTCCCGGAGACGAAGAAGCTGCTTCTTCGCGCAAAGACGATTCTGCCGCTCACAGTGCTCTGCGGTGTGCGCCTTCTGCCGAAAGAGGTCCGGGAGCTGTGCTTAGCTCTGCAGAGCACTCTACCTGCTTCTTTAGCCTCTCTTCTCGTCTACCTCTTAGCAAAAAGCTTTTCCACTCTGTCTGGCAAGGAGAAACTGTGCCAGCACAGAAAACATCTCCCATCGTGTTCTAGAGGCTACACGCAGGTCTGCCGAGTGTTTTGCAAGAAGAGAAAGAAAGTTGTCCAAAACAGCTTGCAATCGAATGTTCATGTGAATAGAAAAGGCAGCAGAGTGGTCAGGTACTGTTTTCTCTCACTTGGCAAGCTGCGCACACAATCGCAGTGTTGTACAGCTTGTTTCATCACCTTTGCGAAGCTGCCGCTCTCTCCGGCTCCCGGAGACGAAGAAGCTGCTTCTTCGCGCAAAGACGATTCTGCCGCTCACAGTGCTCTGCGGTGTGCGCCTTCTGCCGAAAGTGGTCCGGGAGCGGTGCTTAGCTCTGCAGAGCACCGTACCTTCGTCTTTAGCCTCTCTTCTCGTCTACATCTTAGCAAAAAGCTTTTCCACTCTGTCTGGCCAGGAGAAACTTTGCCAGCACATAAAACATCTCCCATCGTGTTCTAGAGGCTGCACGCAGGTCTGCCGACTGTTTTGCAAGAAGAGAAAGAAAGTTGTCCAAAACAGCTTCCAATCGAATGTTCATGTGAATAGAAAAGGCAGGTGAGTGGTCAGGTACTGTTTTCTCTCAGTTGGCAAGCTGCGCACACAATCGCAGTGTTGTACAGCTTGTTTCATCACCTTTGCGAAGTTGCCGCTCTCTCCGGCTCCCGGAGACGAAGAAGCTGCTTCTTCGCGCAAAGACGATTCTGCCGCTCACTGTGCTCTGCGGTGTGCGCCTTCTGCCGAAAGAGGTGCGGGAGCGGTGCTTAGCTCTGCAGAGCACCGTACCTTCGTCTTTAGCCTCTCTTCTCGTCTACATCTTAGCAAAAAGCTTTTCCACTCTGTCTGGCCAGGAGAAATTTTGCCAGCACATAAAACATCTCCCATCGTGTTCTAGAAGCTGCACGGAGATCTGCCGAGTGTTTTGCAAGAAGAGAAAGAAAGTTGTCCAAAACAGCTTGCAATCGAATGTTCATGTGAATAGAAAAGGCAGGAGAGTGGTCAGGTACTGTTTTCTCTCAGTTGGCAAGCTGCGCACACAATCGCAGTGTTGTACAGCTTGTTTCATCACCTTTGCCAAGTTGCCGCTCTCTCCGGCTCCCGGAGACGAAGAAGCTGCTTCTTCGCGCAAAGACGATTCTGCCGCTCACAGTGCTCTGCGGTGTGCGCCTTCTGCCGAAAGAGGTCCGGGAGCGGTGCTTAGCTCTGCAGAGCACCGTACCTTCGTCTTTAGCCTCTCTTCTCGTCTACATCTTAGCAAAAAGCTTTTCCACTCTGTCTGGCAAGGAGAAACTGTGCCAGCACAAAAAATATCTCCCATCGTGTTCTAGAGGCTGCACGGAGGTCTGCAGAGTGTTTTGCAAGAAGAGAAAGAAAGTTGTCCAAAACAGCTTGCAATCGAATGTTCATGTGAATAGAAAAGGCAGCAGAGTGGTCAGGTACTGTTTTCTCTCAGTTGGCAAGCTGCGCACACAATCGCAGTGTTGTACGGCTTGTTTCATCACCTTTGCGAAGCTGCCGCTCTCTCCGGCTCCCGGAGACGAAGAAGCTGCTTCTTCGCGCAAAGACGATTCTGCCGCTCACAGTGCTCTGCGGTGTGCGCCTTCTGCCGAAAGAGGTCCGGGAGCTGTGCTTAGCTCTGCAGAGCACTCTACCTGCTTCTTTAGCCTCTCTTCTCGTCTACCTCTTAGCAAAAAGCTTTTCCACTCTGTCTGGCAAGGAGAAACTGTGCCAGCACAAAAAACATCTCCCATCGTGTTCTAGAGGCTACACGCAGGTCTGCCGAGTGTTTTGCAAGAAGAGAAAGAAAGTTGTCCAAAACAGCTTGCAATCGAATGTTCATGTGAATAGAAAAGGCAGCAGAGTGGTCAGGTACTGTTTTCTCTCAGTTGGCAAGCTGCGCACACAATCGCAGTGTTGTACAGCTTGTTTCATCACCTTTGCGAAGCTGCCGCTCTCTCCGGCTCCCGGAGACGAAGAAGCTGCTTCTTCGCGCAAAGACGATTCTTCCGCTCACAGTGCTCTGCGGTGTGCGCCTTCTGCCGAAAGAGGTCCGGGAGCGGTGCTTAGCTCTGCAGAGCACCGTACCTTCGTCTTTAGCCTCTCTTCTCGTCTACATCTTAGCAAAAAGCTTTTCCACTCTGTCTGGCCAGGAGAAACTTTGCCAGCACATAAAACATCTCCCATCGTGTTCTAGAAGCTGCACGGAGATCTGCCGAGTGTTTTGCAAGAAGAGAAAGAAAGTTGTCCAAAACAGCTTGCAATCGAATGTTCATGTGAATAGAAAAGGCAGGTGAGTGGTCAGGTACTGTTTTCTCTCAGTTGGCAAGCTGCGCACACAATCGCAGTGTTGTACAGCTTGTTTCATCACCTTTGCGAAGTTGCCGCTCTCTCCGGCTCCCGGAGACGAAGAAGCTGCTTCTTCGCGCAAAGACGATTCTGCCGCTCACAGTGCTCTGCGGTGTGCGCCTTCTGCCGAAAAAGGTCCGGGAGAGGTGCTTAGCTCTGCAGAGCACCGTACCTTCGTCTTTAGCCTCTCTTCTCGTCTACATCTTAGCAAAAAGCTTTTCCACTCTGTCTGGCAAGGAGAAACTGTGCCAGCACATAAAACATCTCCCATCGTGTTCTAGAGGCTGCACGGAGGTCTGCCGAGTGTTTTGCAAGAAGAGAAAGAAAGTTGTCCAAAACAGCTTGCAATCGAATGTTCATGTGAATAGAAAAGGCAGGAGAGTGGTCAGGTACTGTTTTCTCTCAGTTGGCAAGCTGCGCACACAATCGCAGTGTTGTACAGCTTGTTTCATCACCTTTGCGAAGTTGCCGCTCTCTCCGGCTCCCGGAGACGAAGAAGCTGCTTCTTCGCGCAAAGACGATTCTGCCGCTCACAGTGCTCTGCGGTGTGCGCCTTCTGCCGAAAGAGGTCCGGGAGCGGTGCTTAGCTCTGCAGAGCACCGTACCTTCGTCTTTAGCCTCTCTTCTCGTCTACATCTTAGCAAAAAGCTTTTCCACTCTGTCTGGCAAGGAGAAACTGTGCCAGCACAAAAAATATCTCCCATCGTGTTCTAGAGGCTGCACGGAGGTCTGCAGAGTGTTTTGCAAGAAGAGAAAGAAAGTTGTCCAAAACAGCTTGCAATCGAATGTTCATGTGAATAGAAAAGGCAGGAGAGTGGTCAGGTACTGTTTTCTCTCAGTTGGCAAGCTGCGCACACAATCGCAGTGTTGTACAGCTTGTTTCATCACCTTTGCGAAGTTGCCACTCTCTCCGGCTCCCGGAGACGAAGAAGCTGCTTCTTCGCGCAAAGACGATTCTTCCGCTCACAGTGCTCTGCGGTGTGCGCCTTCTGCCGAAAGACGCCCGGGAGCGGTGCTTAGCTCTGCAGAGCACCGTACCTTCGTCTTTAGCCTCTCTTCTCGTCTACATCTTAGCAAAAAGCTTTTCCACTCTGTCTGGCAAGGAGAAACTATGCCAGCACAAAAAACATCTCCCATCGTGTTCTAGAGGCTGCACGGAGGTCTGCCGAGTGTTTTGCAAGAAGAGAAAGAAAGTTGTCCAAAACAGCTTCCAATCGAATGTTCATGTGATTACAACAGGCAGGAGAGTGGTAAGGTACTGTTTTCTCTCACTTGGAAAGCTGCGCACACAATCGCAGTGTTGTACAGCTTGTTTCATCACCTTTGCGAAGTTGCCGCTCTCTCCGGCTCCCGGAGACGAAGAAGCTGCTTCTTCGCGCAAAGACGATTCTGCCGCTCACAGTGCTCTGCGGTGTGCGCCTTCTGCCGAAAAAGGTCCGGGAGCGGTGCTTAGCTCTGCAGAGCACCGTACCTTCGTCTTTAGCCTCTCTTCTCGTCTACATCTTAGCAAAAAGCTTTTCCACTCTGTCTGGCAAGGAGAAACTGTGCCAGCACAAAAAACATCTCCCATCGTGTTCTAGAGGCTGCACGGAGGTCTGCCGAGTGTTTTGCAAGAAGAGAAAGAAAGTTGTCCAAAACAGCTTCCAATCGAATGTTCATGTGAATAGAAAAGGCAGGAGAGTGGTCAGGTACTGTTTTCTCTCAGTTGTCATGCTGCGCACACAATCGCAGTGTTGTACAGCTTGTTTCATCACCTTTGCGAAGCTGCCGCTCTCTCCGGCTCCCGGAGACGAAGAAGCTGCTTCTTCGCGCAAAGACGATTCTTCCGCTCACTGTGCTCTGCGGTGTGCGCCTTCTGCCGAAAGAGGTTCGGGAGCGGTGCTTAGCTCTGCAGAGCACCGTACCTTCGTCTTTAGCCTCTCTTCTCGTCTACATCTTAGCAAAAAGCTTTTCCACTCTGTCTGGCCAGGAGAAACTTTGCCAGCACATAAAACATCTCTCATCGTGTTCTAGAAGCTGCACGGAGATCTGCCGAGTGTTTTGCAAGAAGAGAAAGAAAGTTGTCCAAAACAGCTTGCAATCGAATGTTCATGTGAATAGAAAAGGCAGGAGAGTGGTCAGGTACTGTTTTCTCTCAGTTGGCAAGCTGCGCACACAATCGCAGTGTTGTACAGCTTGTTTCATCACCTTTGCGAAGTTGCCGCTCTCTCCGGCTCCCGGAGACGAAGAAGCTGCTTCTTCGCGCAAAGACGATTCTGCCGCTCACAGTGCTCTGCGGTGTGCGCCTTCTGCCGAAAGTGGTCCGGGAGCGGTGCTTTGCTCTGCAGAGCACCGTACCTTCGTCTTTAGCCTCTCTTCTCGTCTACATCTTAGCAAAAAAGCTTTTCCACTCTGTCTGGCAAGGAGAAACTGTGCCAGCACAAAAAACATCTCCCATCGTGTTCTAGAGGCTGCACGGAGGTCTGCCGAGTGTTTTGCAAGAAGAGAAAGAAAGTTGTCCAAAACAGCTTGCAATCGAATGTTCATGTGATTACAACAGGCAGGAGAGTGGTCAGGTACTGTTTTCTCTCAGTTGGCAAGCTGCGCACACAATCGCAGTGTTGTACAGCTTGTTTCATCACCTTTGCGAAGTTGCCGCTCTCTCCGGCTCCCGGAGACGAAGAAGCTGCTTCTTCGCGCAAAGACGATTCTGCCGCTCACAGTGCTCTGCGGTGTGCGCCTTCTGCCGAAAAAGGTCCGGGAGCTGTGCTTAGCTCTGCAGAGCACCGTACCTTCGTCTTTAGCCTCTCTTCTCGTCTACATCTTAGCAAAAAGCTTTTCCACTCTGTCTGGCAAGGAGAAACTGTGCCAGCACAAAAAATATCTCCCATCGTGTTCTAGAAGCTGCACGGAGGTCTGCCGAGTGTTTTGCAAGAAGAGAAAGAAAGTTGTCCAAAACAGCTTGCAATCGAATGTTCATGTGAATAGAAAATGCAGGAGAGTGGTCAGGTACTGTTTTCTCTCAGTTGGCAAGCTGCGCACACAATCGCAGTGTTGTACAGCTTGTTTCATCACCTTTGCGAAGCTGCCGCTCTCTCCGGCTCCCGGAGACGAAGAAGCTGCTTCTTCGCGCAAAGACGATTCTTCCGCTCACTGTGCTCTGCGGTGTGCGCCTTCTGCCGAAAGAGGTCCGGGAGCGGTGCTTAGCTCTGCAGAGCACCGTACCTTCGTCTTTAGCCTCTCTTCTCGTCTACATCTTAGCAAAAAGCTTTTCCACACTGTCTGGCCAGGAGAAACTTTGCCAGCACATAAAACATCTCCCATCGTGTTCTAGAAGCTGCACGGACTTCTGCCGAGTGTTTTGCAAGAAGAGAAAGAAAGTTGTCCAAAACAGCTTGCAATCGAATGTTCATGTGAATAGAAAAGGCAGGTGAGTGGTCAGGTACTGTTTTCTCTCAGTTGGCAAGCTGCGCACACAATCGCAGTGTTGTACAGCTTGTTTCATCACCTTTGCGAAGTTGCCGCTCTCTCGGCTCCCGGAGACGAAGAAGCTGCTTCTTCGCGCAAAGACGATTCTGCCGCTCACAGTGCTCTGCGGTGTGCGCCTTCTGCCGAAAAAGGTCCGGGAGAGGTGCTTAGCTCTGCAGAGCACCGTACCTTCGTCTTTAGCCTCTCTTCTCGTCTACATCTTAGCAAAAAGCTTTTCCACTCTGTCTGGCAAGGAGAAACTGTGCCAGCACATAAAACATCTCCCATCGTGTTCTAGAGGCTGCACGGAGGTCTGCCGAGTGTTTTGCAAGAAGAGAAAGAAAGTTGTCCAAAACAGCTTGCAATCGAATGTTCATGTGAATAGAAAAGGCAGGAGAGTGGTCAGGTACTGTTTTCTCTCAGTTGGCAAGCTGCGCACACAATCGCAGTGTTGTACAGCTTGTTTCATCACCTTTGCGAAGTTGCCGCTCTCTCCGGCTCCCGGAGACGAAGAAGCTGCTTCTTCGCGCAAAGACGATTCTGCCGCTCACAGTGCTCTGCGGTGTGCGCCTTCTGCCGAAAGAGGTCCGGGAGCGGTGCTTAGCTCTGCAGAGCACCGTACCTTCGTCTTTAGCCTCTCTTCTCGTCTACATCTTAGCAAAAAGCTTTTCCACTCTGTCTGGCAAGGAGAAACTGTGCCAGCACAAAAAATATCTCCCATCGTGTTCTAGAGGCTGCACGGAGGTCTGCAGAGTGTTTTGCAAGAAGAGAAAGAAAGTTGTCAAAACAGCTTGCAATCGAATGTTCATGTGAATAGAAAAGGCAGCAGAGTGGTCAGGTACTGTTTTCTCTCAGTTGGCAAGCTGCGCACACAATCGCAGTGTTGTACGGCTTGTTTCATCACCTTTGCGAAGCTGCCGCTCTCTCCGGCTCCCGGAGACGAAGAAGCTGCTTCTTCGCGCAAAGACGATTCTGCCGCTCACAGTGCTCTGCGGTGTGCGCCTTCTGCCGAAAGAGGTCCGGGAGCTGTGCTTAGCTCTGCAGAGCACTCTACCTGCTTCTTTAGCCTCTCTTCTCGTCTACCTCTTAGCAAAAAGCTTTTCCACTCTGTCTGGCAAGGAGAAACTGTGCCAGCACATAAAACATCTCCCATCGTGTTCTAGAGGCTACACGCAGGTCTGCCGAGTGTTTTGCAAGAAGAGAAAGAAAGTTGTCCAAAACAGCTTGCAATCGAATGTTCATGTGAATAGAAAAGGCAGCAGAGTGGTCAGGTACTGTTTTCTCTCAGTTGGCAAGCTGCGCACACAATCGCAGTGTTGTACAGCTTGTTTCATCACCTTTGCGAAGCTGCCGCTCTCTCCGGCTCCCGGAGACGAAGAAGCTGCTTCTTCGCGCAAAGACGATTCTTCCGCTCACAGTGCTCTGCGGTGTGCGCCTTCTGCCGAAAGAGGTCCGGGAGCGGTGCTTAGCTCTGCAGAGCACCGTACCTTCGTCTTTAGCCTCTCTTCTCGTCTACATCTTAGCAAAAAGCTTTTCCACTCTGTCTGGCCAGGAGAAACTTTGCCAGCACATAAAACATCTCCCATCGTGTTCTAGAAGCTGCACGGAGATCTGCCGAGTGTTTTGCAAGAAGAGAAAGAAAGTTGTCCAAAACAGCTTGCAATCGAATGTTCATGTGAATAGAAAAGGCAGGTGAGTGGTCAGGTACTGTTTTCTCTCAGTTGGCAAGCTGCGCACACAATCGCAGTGTTGTACAGCTTGTTTCATCACCTTTGCGAAGTTGCCGCTCTCTCCGGCTCCCGGAGACGAAGAAGCTGCTTCTTCGCGCAAAGACGATTCTGCCGCTCACAGTGCTCTGCGGTGTGCGCCTTCTGCCGAAAAAGGTCCGGGAGAGGTGCTTAGCTCTGCAGAGCACCGTACCTTCGTCTTTAGCCTCTCTTCTCGTCTACATCTTAGCAAAAAGCTTTTCCACTCTGTCTGGCAAGGAGAAACTGTGCCAGCACATAAAACATCTCCCATCGTGTTCTAGAGGCTGCACGGAGGTCTGCCGAGTGTTTTGCAAGAAGAGAAAGAAAGTTGTCCAAAACAGCTTGCAATCGAATGTTCATGTGAATAGAAAAGGCAGGAGAGTGGTCAGGTACTGTTTTCTCTCAGTTGGCAAGCTGCGCACACAATCGCAGTGTTGTACAGCTTGTTTCATCACCTTTGCGAAGTTGCCGCTCTCTCCGGCTCCCGGAGACGAAGAAGCTGCTTCTTCGCGCAAAGACGATTCTGCCGCTCACAGTGCTCTGCGGTGTGCGCCTTCTGCCGAAAGAGGTCCGGGAGCGGTGCTTAGCTCTGCAGAGCACCGTACCTTCGTCTTTAGCCTCTCTTCTCGTCTACATCTTAGCAAAAAGCTTTTCCACTCTGTCTGGCAAGGAGAAACTTTGCCAGCACAAAAAATATCTCCCATCGTGTTCTAGAGGCTGCACGGAGGTCTGCAGAGTGTTTTGCAAGAAGAGAAAGAAAGTTGTCCAAAACAGCTTGCAATCGAATGTTCATGTGAATAGAAAAGGCAGGAGAGTGGTCAGGTACTGTTTTCTCTCAGTTGGCAAGCTGCGCACACAATCGCAGTGTTGTACAGCTTGTTTCATCACCTTTGCGAAGTTGCCACTCTCTCCGGCTCCCGGAGACGAAGAAGCTGCTTCTTCGCGCAAAGACGATTCTTCCGCTCACAGTGCTCTGCGGTGTGCGCCTTCTGCCGAAAGACGTCCGGGAGCGGTGCTTAGCTCTGCAGAGCACCGTACCTTCGTCTTTAGCCTCTCTTCTCGTCTACATCTTAGCAAAAAGCTTTTCCACTCTGTCTGGCAAGGAGAAACTATGCCAGCACAAAAAACATCTCCCATCGTGTTCTAGAGGCTGCACGGAGGTCTGCCGAGTGTTTTGCAAGAAGAGAAAGAAAGTTGTCCAAAACAGCTTCCAATCGAATGTTCATGTGATTACAACAGGCAGGAGAGTGGTAAGGTACTGTTTTCTCTCACTTGGAAAGCTGCGCACACAATCGCAGTGTTGTACAGCTTGTTTCATCACCTTTGCGAAGTTGCCGCTCTCTCCGGCTCCCGGAGACGAAGAAGCTGCTTCTTCGCGCAAAGACGATTCTGCCGCTCACAGTGCTCTGCGGTGTGCGCCTTCTGCCGAAAAAGGTCCGGGAGCGGTGCTTAGCTCTGCAGAGCACCGTACCTTCGTCTTTAGCCTCTCTTCTCGTCTACATCTTAGCAAAAAGCTTTTCCACTCTGTCTGGCAAGGAGAAACTGTGCCAGCACAAAAAACATCTCCCATCGTGTTCTAGAGGCTGCACGGAGGTCTGCCGAGTGTTTTGCAAGAAGAGAAAGAAAGTTGTCCAAAACAGCTTCCAATCGAATGTTCATGTGAATAGAAAAGGCAGGAGAGTGGTCAGGTACTGTTTTCTCTCAGTTGTCATGCTGCGCACACAATCGCAGTGTTGTACAGCTTGTTTCATCACCTTTGCGAAGCTGCCGCTCTCTCCGGCTCCCGGAGACGAAGAAGCTGCTTCTTCGCGCAAAGACGATTCTTCCGCTCACTGTGCTCTGCGGTGTGCGCCTTCTGCCGAAAGAGGTTCGGGAGCGGTGCTTAGCTCTGCAGAGCACCGTACCTTCGTCTTTAGCCTCTCTTCTCGTCTACATCTTAGCAAAAAGCTTTTCCACTCTGTCTGGCCAGGAGAAACTTTGCCAGCACATAAAACATCTCCCATCGTGTTCTAGAAGCTGCACGGAGATCTGCCGAGTGTTTTGCAAGAAGAGAAAGAAAGTTGTCCAAAACAGCTTGCAATCGAATGTTCATGTGAATAGAAAAGGCAGGAGAGTGGTCAGGTACTGTTTTCTCTCAGTTGGCAAGCTGCGCACACAATCGCAGTGTTGTACAGCTTGTTTCATCACCTTTGCGAAGTTGCCGCTCTCTCCGGCTCCCGGAGACGAAGAAGCTGCTTCTTCGCGCAAAGACGATTCTGCCGCTCACAGTGCTCTGCGGTGTGCGCCTTCTGCCGAAAGTGGTCCGGGAGCGGTGCTTTGCTCTGCAGAGCACCGTACCTTCGTCTTTAGCCTCTCTTCTCGTCTACATCTTAGCAAAAAAGCTTTTCCACTCTGTCTGGCAAGGAGAAACTGTGCCAGCACAAAAAACATCTCCCATCGTGTTCTAGAGGCTGCACGGAGGTCTGCCGAGTGTTTTGCAAGAAGAGAAAGAAAGTTGTCCAAAACAGCTTGCAATCGAATGTTCATGTGATTACAACAGGCAGGAGAGTGGTCAGGTACTGTTTTCTCTCAGTTGGCAAGCTGCGCACACAATCGCAGTGTTGTACAGCTTGTTTCATCACCTTTGCGAAGTTGCCGCTCTCTCCGGCTCCCGGAGACGAAGAAGCTGCTTCTTCGCGCAAAGACGATTCTGCCGCTCACAGTGCTCTGCGGTGTGCGCCTTCTGCCGAAAAAGGTCCGGGAGCTGTGCTTAGCTCTGCAGAGCACCGTACCTTCGTCTTTAGCCTCTCTTCTCGTCTACATCTTAGCAAAAAGCTTTTCCACTCTGTCTGGCAAGGAGAAACTGTGCCAGCACAAAAAATATCTCCCATCGTGTTCTAGAAGCTGCACGGAGGTCTGCCGAGTGTTTTGCAAGAAGAGAAAGAAAGTTGTCCAAAACAGCTTGCAATCGAATGTTCATGTGAATAGAAAATGCAGGAGAGTGGTCAGGTACTGTTTTCTCTCAGTTGGCAAGCTGCGCACACAATCGCAGTGTTGTACAGCTTGTTTCATCACCTTTGCGAAGCTGCCGCTCTCTCCGGCTCCCGGAGACGAAGAAGCTGCTTCTTCGCGCAAAGACGATTCTTCCGCTCACTGTGCTCTGCGGTGTGCGCCTTCTGCCGAAAGAGGTCCGGGAGCGGTGCTTAGCTCTGCAGAGCACCGTACCTTCGTCTTTAGCCTCTCTTCTCGTCTACATCTTAGCAAAAAGCTTTTCCACACTGTCTGGCCAGGAGAAACTTTGCCAGCACATAAAACATCTCCCATCGTGTTCTAGAAGCTGCACGGACTTCTGCCGAGTGTTTTGCAAGAAGAGAAAGAAAGTTGTCCAAAACAGCTTGCAATCGAATGTTCATGTGAATAGAAAAGGCAGCAGAGTGGTCAGGTACTGTTTTCTCTCAGTTGGCAAGCTGCGCACACAATCGCACTGTTGTACAGCTTGTTTCATCACCTTTGCGAAGTTGCCGCTCTCTCCGGCTCCAGGAGACGAAGAAGCTGCTTCTTCGCGCAAAGGCGATTCTGCCGCTCACAGTGCTCTGCGGTGTGCGCCTTCTGCCGAAAGTGGTCCGGGAGCGGTGCTTAGCTCTGCAGAGCACCGTACCTTCGTCTTTAGCCTCTCTTCTCGTCTACATCTTAGCAAAAAGCTTTTCCACTCTGTCTGGCAAGGAGAAACTGTGCCAGCACAGAAAACATCTCCCATCGTGTTCTAGAGGCTGCACGCAGGTCTGCCGAGTGTTTTGCAAGAAGAGAAAGAAAGTTGTCCAAAACAGCTTGCAATCGAATGTTCATGTGAATAGAAAAGGCAGCAGAGTGGTCAGGTACTGTTTTCTCTCAGTTGGCAAGCTGCGCACACAATCGCAGTGTTGTACGGCTTGTTTCATCACCTTTGCGAAGCTGCCGCTCTCTCCGGCTCCCGGAGACGAAGAAGCTGCTTCTTCGCGCAAAGACGATTCTGCCGCTCACAGTGCTCTGCGGTGTGCGCCTTCTGCCGAAAGAGGTCCGGGAGCTGTGCTTAGCTCTGCAGAGCACTCTACCTGCTTCTTTAGCCTCTCTTCTCGTCTACCTCTTAGCAAAAAGCTTTTCCACTCTGTCTGGCAAGGAGAAACTGTGCCAGCACAGAAAACATCTCCCATCGTGTTCTAGAGGCTACACGCAGGTCTGCCGAGTGTTTTGCAAGAAGAGAAAGAAAGTTGTCCAAAACAGCTTGCAATCGAATGTTCATGTGAATAGAAAAGGCAGCAGAGTGGTCAGGTACTGTTTTCTCTCAGTTGGCAAGCTGCGCACACAATCGCAGTGTTGTACAGCTTGTTTCATCACCTTTGCGAAGCTGCCGCTCTCTCCGGCTCCCGGAGACGAAGAAGCTGCTTCTTCGCGCAAAGACGATTCTTCCGCTCACAGTGCTCTGCGGTGTGCGCCTTCTGCCGAAAGAGGTCCGGGAGCGGTGCTTAGCTCTGCAGAGCACCGTACCTTCGTCTTTAGCCTCTCTTCTCGTCTACATCTTAGCAAAAAGCTTTTCCACTCTGTCTGGCCAGGAGAAACTTTGCCAGCACATAAAACATCTCCCATCGTGTTCTAGAAGCTGCACGGAGATCTGCCGAGTGTTTTGCAAGAAGAGAAAGAAAGTTGTCCAAAACAGCTTGCAATCGAATGTTCATGTGAATAGAAAAGGCAGGTGAGTGGTCAGGTACTGTTTTCTCTCAGTTGGCAAGCTGCGCACACAATCGCAGTGTTGTACAGCTTGTTTCATCACCTTTGCGAAGTTGCCGCTCTCTCCGGCTCCCGGAGACGAAGAAGCTGCTTCTTCGCGCAAAGACGATTCTGCCGCTCACTGTGCTCTGCGGTGTGCGCCTTCTGCCGAAAGAGGTGCGGGAGCGGTGCTTAGCTCTGCAGAGCACCGTACCTTCGTCTTTAGCCTCTCTTCTCGTCTACATCTTAGCAAAAAGCTTTTCCACTCTGTCTGGCCAGGAGAAACTTTGCCAGCACATAAAACATCTCCCATCGTGTTCTAGAAGCTGCACGGAGATCTGCCGAGTGTTTTGCAAGAAGAGAAAGAAAGTTGTCCAAAACAGCTTGCAATCGAATGTTCATGTGAATAGAAAAGGCAGGAGAGTGGTCAGGTACTGTTTTCTCTCAGTTGGCAAGCTGCGCACACAATCGCAGTGTTGTACAGCTTGTTTCATCACCTTTGCGAAGTTGCCGCTCTCTCCGGCTCCCGGAGACGAAGAAGCTGCTTCTTCGCGCAAAGGCGATTCTGCCGCTCACAGTGCTCTGCGGTGTGCGCCTTCTGCCGAAAGAGGTCCGAGAGCTGTGCTTAGCTCTGCAGAGCACTCTACCTGCTTCTTTAGCCTCTCTTCTCGTCTACATCTTAGCAAAAAGCTTTTCCACTCTGTCTGGCAAGGAGAAACTGTGCCAGCACAGAAAACATCTCCCATCGTGTTCTAGAGGCTGCACGCAGGTCTGCCGAGTGTTTTGCAGGAAGAGAAAGAAAGTTGTCTAAAACAGCTTGCAATCGAATGTTCATGTGAATAGAAAAGGCAGGAGAGTGGTCAGGTACTGTTTTCTCTCAGTTGGCAAGCTGCGCACACAATCGCAGTGTTGTACAGCTTGTTTCATCACCTTTGCCAAGTTGCCGCTCTCTCCGGCTCCCGGAGACGAAGAAGCTGCTTCTTCGCGCAAAGACGATTCTGCCGCTCACAGTGCTCTGCGGTGTGCGCCTTCTGCCGAAAGTGGTCCGGGAGCGGTGCTTAGCTCTGCAGAGCACCGTACCTTCGTCTTTAGCCTCTCTTCTCGTCTACATCTTAGCAAAAAGCTTTTCCACTCTGTCTGGCAAGGAGAAACTGTGCCAGCACAAAAAACATCTCCCATCGTGTTCTAGAGGCTGCACGGAGGTCTGCCGAGTGTTTTGCAAGAAGAGAAAGAAAGTTGTCCAAAACAGCTTGCAATCGAATGTTCATGTGATTACAACAGGCAGGTGAGTGGTCAGGTACTGTTTTCTCTCAGTTGGCAAGCTGCGCACACAATCGCAGTGTTGTACAGCTTGTTTCATCACCTTTGCGAAGTTGCCGCTCTCTCCGGCTCCCGGAGACGAAGAAGCTGCTTCTTCGCGCAAAGACGATTCTGCCGCTCACAGTGCTCTGCGGTGTGCGCCTTCTGCCGAAAAAGGTCCGGGAGAGGTGCTTAGCTCTGCAGAGCACCGTACCTTCGTCTTTAGCCTCTCTTCTCGTCTACATCTTAGCAAAAAGCTTTTCCACTCTGTCTGGCAAGGAGAAACTGTGCCAGCACATAAAACATCTCCCATCGTGTTCTAGAAGCTGCACGGAGGTCTGCCGAGTGTTTTGCAAGAAGAGAAAGAAAGTTGTCCAAAACAGCTTGCAATCGAATGTTCATGTGAATAGAAAAGGCAGGAGAGTGGTCAGGTACTGTTTTCTCTCAGTTGGCAAGCTGCGCACACAATCGCAGTGTTGTACAGCTTGTTTCATCACCTTTGCGAAGTTGCCGCTCTCTCCGGCTCCCGGAGACGAAGAAGCTGCTTCTTCGCGCAAAGACGATTCTGCCGCTCACAGTGCTCTGCGGTGTGCGCCTTCTGCCGAAAGTGGTCCGGGAGCGGTGCTTTGCTCTGCAGAGCACCGTACCTTCGTCTTTAGCCTCTCTTCTCGTCTACATCTTAGCAAAAAGCTTTTCCACTCTGTCTGGCAAGGAGAAACTGTGCCAGCACAAAAAACATCTCCCATCGTGTTCTAGAAGCTGCACGGAGGTCTGCCGAGTGTTTTGCAAGAAGAGAAAGAAAGTTGTCCAAAACAGCTTCCAATCGAATGTTCATGTGATTACAACAGGCAGGAGAGTGGTAAGGTACTGTTTTCTCTCAGTTGGCAAGCTGCGCACACAATCGCAGTGTTGTACAGCTTGTTTCATCACCTTTGCCAAGTTGCCGCTCTCTCCGGCTCCCGGAGACGAAGAAGCTGCTTCTTCGCGCAAAGACGATTCTGCCGCTCACAGTGCTCTGCGGTGTGCGCCTTCTGCCGAAAGAGGTCCGGGAGCGGTGCTTAGCTCTGCAGAGCACCGTACCTTCGTCTTTAGCCTCTCTTCTCGTCTACATCTTAGCAAAAAGCTTTTCCACTCTGTCTGGCAAGGAGAAACTGTGCCAGCACAAAAAATATCTCCCATCGTGTTCTAGAGGCTGCACGGAGGTCTGCAGAGTGTTTTGCAAGAAGAGAAAGAAAGTTGTCCAAAACAGCTTGCAATCGAATGTTCATGTGAATAGAAAAGGCAGGAGAGTGGTCAGGTACTGTTTTCTCTCAGTTGGCAAGCTGCGCACACAATCGCAGTGTTGTACAGCTTGTTTCATCACCTTTGCGAAGTTGCCACTCTCTCCGGCTCCCGGAGACGAAGAAGCTGCTTCTTCGCGCAAAGACGATTCTTCCGCTCACAGTGCTCTGCGGTGTGCGCCTTCTGCCGAAAGACGCCCGGGAGCGGTGCTTAGCTCTGCAGAGCACCGTACCTTCGTCTTTAGCCTCTCTTCTCGTCTACATCTTAGCAAAAAGCTTTTCCACTCTGTCTGGCAAGGAGAAACTATGCCAGCACAAAAAACATCTCCCATCGTGTTCTAGAGGCTGCACGGAGGTCTGCCGAGTGTTTTGCAAGAAGAGAAAGAAAGTTGTCCAAAACAGCTTCCAATCGAATGTTCATGTGATTACAACAGGCAGGAGAGTGGTAAGGTACTGTTTTCTCTCAGTTGGCAAGCTGCGCACACAATCGCAGTGTTGTACAGCTTGTTTCATCACCTTTGCGAAGTTGCCGCTCTCTCCGGCTCCCGGAGACGAAGAAGCTGCTTCTTCGCGCAAAGACGATTCTGCCGCTCACAGTGCTCTGCGGTGTGCGCCTTCTGCCGAAAAAGGTCCGGGAGCGGTGCTTAGCTCTGCAGAGCACCGTACCTTCGTCTTTAGCCTCTCTTCTCGTCTACATCTTAGCAAAAAGCTTTTCCACTCTGTCTGGTAAGGAGAAACTGTGCCAGCACAGAAAACATCTCCCATCGTGTTCTAGAGGCTGCACGGAGGTCTGCCGAGTGTTTTGCAAGAAGAGAAAGAAAGTTGTCCAAAACAGCTTCCAATCGAATGTTCATGTGAATAGAAAAGGCAGGAGAGTGGTCAGGTACTGTTTTCTCTCAGTTGGCAAGCTGAGCACACAATCGCAGTGTTGTACAGCTTGTTTCATCACCTTTGCGAAGCTGCCGCTCTCTCCGGCTCCCGGAGACGAAGAAGCTGCTTCTTCGCGCAAAGACGATTCTTCCGCTCACTGTGCTCTGCGGTGTGCGCCTTCTGCCGAAAGAGGTCCGGGAGCGGTGCTTAGCTCTGCAGAGCACCGTACCTTCGTCTTTAGCCTCTCTTCTCGTCTACATCTTAGCAAAAAGCTTTTCCACACTGTCTGGCCAGGAGAAACTTTGCCAGCACATAAAACATCTCCCATCGTGTTCTAGAAGCTGCACGGACTTCTGCCGAGTGTTTTGCAAGAAGAGAAAGAAAGTTGTCCAAAACAGCTTGCAATCGAATGTTCATGTGAATAGAAAAGGCAGCAGAGTGGTCAGGTACTGTTTTCTCTCAGTTGGCAAGCTGCGCACACAATCGCACTGTTGTACAGCTTGTTTCATCACCTTTGCGAAGTTGCCGCTCTCTCCGGCTCCAGGAGACGAAGAAGCTGCTTCTTCGCGTAAAGGCGATTCTGCCGCTCACAGTGCTCTGCGGTGTGCGCCTTCTGCCGAAAGTGGTCCGGGAGCGGTGCTTAGCTCTGCAGAGCACCGTACCTTCGTCTTTAGCCTCTCTTCTCGTCTACATCTTAGCAAAAAGCTTTTCCACTCTGTCTGGCAAGGAGAAACTGTGCCAGCACAGAAAACATCTCCCATCGTGTTCTAGAGGCTGCACGCAGGTCTGCCGAGTGTTTTGCAAGAAGAGAAAGAAAGTTGTCCAAAACAGCTTGCAATCGAATGTTCATGTGAATAGAAAAGGCAGGAGAGTGGTCAGGTACTGTTTTCTCTCAGTTGGCAAGCTGCGCACACAATCGCAGTGTTGTACGGCTTGTTTCATCACCTTTGCGAAGCTGCCGCTCTCTCCGGCTCCCGGAGACGAAGAAGCTGCTTCTTCGCGCAAAGACGATTCTGCCGCTCACAGTGCTCTGCGGTGTGCGCCTTCTGCCGAAAGAGGTCCGGGAGCTGTGCTTAGCTCTGCAGAGCACTCTACCTGCTTCTTTAGCCTCTCTTCTCGTCTACCTCTTAGCAAAAAGCTTTTCCACTCTGTCTGGCAAGGAGAAACTGTGCCAGCACAGAAAACATCTCCCATCGTGTTCTAGAGGCTACACGCAGGTCTGCCGAGTGTTTTGCAAGAAGAGAAAGAAAGTTGTCCAAAACAGCTTGCAATCGAATGTTCATGTGAATAGAAAAGGCAGCAGAGTGGTCAGGTACTGTTTTCTCTCACTTGGCAAGCTGCGCACACAATCGCAGTGTTGTACAGCTTGTTTCATCACCTTTGCGAAGCTGCCGCTCTCTCCGGCTCCCGGAGACGAAGAAGCTGCTTCTTCGCGCAAAGACGATTCTGCCGCTCACAGTGCTCTGCGGTGTGCGCCTTCTGCCGAAAGTGGTCCGGGAGCGGTGCTTAGCTCTGCAGAGCACCGTACCTTCGTCTTTAGCCTCTCTTCTCGTCTACATCTTAGCAAAAAGCTTTTCCACTCTGTCTGGCCAGGAGAAACTTTGCCAGCACATAAAACATCTCCCATCGTGTTCTAGAGGCTGCACGCAGGTCTGCCGACTGTTTTGCAAGAAGAGAAAGAAAGTTGTCCAAAACAGCTTCCAATCGAATGTTCATGTGAATAGAAAAGGCAGGTGAGTGGTCAGGTACTGTTTTCTCTCAGTTGGCAAGCTGCGCACACAATCGCAGTGTTGTACAGCTTGTTTCATCACCTTTGCGAAGTTGCCGCTCTCTCCGGCTCCCGGAGACGAAGAAGCTGCTTCTTCGCGCAAAGACGATTCTGCCGCTCACTGTGCTCTGCGGTGTGCGCCTTCTGCCGAAAGAGGTGCGGGAGCGGTGCTTAGCTCTGCAGAGCACCGTACCTTCGTCTTTAGCCTCTCTTCTCGTCTACATCTTAGCAAAAAGCTTTTCCACTCTGTCTGGCCAGGAGAAATTTTGCCAGCACATAAAACATCTCCCATCGTGTTCTAGAAGCTGCACGGAGATCTGCCGAGTGTTTTGCAAGAAGAGAAAGAAAGTTGTCCAAAACAGCTTGCAATCGAATGTTCATGTGAATAGAAAAGGCAGGAGAGTGGTCAGGTACTGTTTTCTCTCAGTTGGCAAGCTGCGCACACAATCGCAGTGTTGTACAGCTTGTTTCATCACCTTTGCCAAGTTGCCGCTCTCTCCGGCTCCCGGAGACGAAGAAGCTGCTTCTTCGCGCAAAGACGATTCTTCCGCTCACTGTGCTCTGCGGTGTGCGCCTTCTGCCGAAAGTGGTCCGGGAGCGGTGCTTAGCACTGCAGAGCACCGTACCTTCGTCTTTAGCCTCTCTTCTCGTCTACATCTTAGCAAAAAGCTTTTCCACTCTGTCTGGTAAGGAGAAACTGTGCCAGCACAAAAAATATCTCCCATCGTGTTCTAGAGGCTGCACGGAGGTCTGCAGAGTGTTTTGCAAGAAGAGAAAGAAAGTTATCCAAAACAGCTTGCAATCGAATGTTCATGTGAATAGAAAAGGCAGGAGAGTGGTCAGGTACTGTTTTCTCTCAGTTGGCAAGCTGCGCACACAATCGCAGTGTTGTACGGCTTGTTTCATCACCTTTGCGAAGCTGCCGCTCTCTCCGGCTCCCGGAGACGAAGAAGCTGCTTCTTCGCGCAAAGACGATTCTGCCGCTCACAGTGCTCTGCGGTGTGCGCCTTCTGCCGAAAGAGGTCCGAGAGCTGTGCTTAGCTCTGCAGAGCACTCTACCTGCTTCTTTAGCCTCTCTTCTCGTCTACATCTTAGCAAAAAGCTTTTCCACTCTGTCTGGCAAGGAGAAACTGTGCCAGCACAGAAAACATCTCCCATCGTGTTCTAGAGGCTGCACGCAGGTCTGCCGAGTGTTTTGCAGGAAGAGAAAGAAAGTTGTCCAAAACAGCTTGCAATCGAATGTTCATGTGAATAGAAAAGGCAGGAGAGTGGTCAGGTACTGTTTTCTCTCAGTTGGCAAGCTGCGCACACAATCGCAGTGTTGTACAGCTTGTTTCATCACCTTTGCGAAGTTGCCGCTCTCTCCGGCTCCCGGAGACGAAGAAGCTGCTTCTTCGCGCAAAGACGATTCTGCCGCTCACAGTGCTCTGCGGTGTGCGCCTTCTGCCGAAAGTGGTCCGGGAGCGGTGCTTAGCTCTGCAGAGCACCGTACCTTCGTCTTTAGCCTCTCTTCTCGTCTACATCTTAGCAAAAAGCTTTTCCACTCTGTCTGGCAAGGAGAAACTGTGCCAGCACAAAAAACATCTCCCATCGTGTTCTAGAGGCTGCACGGAGGTCTGCCGAGTGTTTTGCAAGAAGAGAAAGAAAGTTGTCCAAAACAGCTTGCAATCGAATGTTCCTGTGATTACAACAGGCAGGTGAGTGGTCAGGTACTGTTTTCTCTCAGTTGGCAAGCTGCGCACACAATCGCAGTGTTGTACAGCTTGTTTCATCACCTTTGCGAAGTTGCCGCTCTCTCCGGCTCCCGGAGACGAAGAAGCTGCTTCTTCGCGCAAAGACGATTCTGCCGCTCACAGTGCTCTGCGGTGTGCGCCTTCTGCCGAAAGAGGTCCGGGAGCTGTGCTTAGCTCTGCAGAGCACTCTACCTGCTTCTTTAGCCTCTCTTCTCGTCTACCTCTTAGCAAAAAGCTTTTCCACTCTGTCTGGCAAGGAGAAACTGTGCCAGCACAGAAAACATCTCCCATCGTGTTCTAGAGGCTACACGCCGGTCTGCCGAGTGTTTTGCAAGAAGAGAAAGAAAGTTGTCCAAAACAGCTTGCAATCGAATGTTCATGTGAATAGAAAAGGCAGCAGAGTGGTCAGGTACTGTTTTCTCTCAGTTGGCAAGCTGCGCACACAATCGCAGTGTTGTACGGCTTGTTTCATCACATTTGCGAAGCTGCCGCTCTCTCCGGCTCCCGGAGACGAAGAAGCTGCTTCTTCGCGCAAAGACGATTCTTCCGCTCACAGTGCTCTGCGGTGTGCGCCTTCTGCCGAAAGAGGTCCGGGAGCGGTGCTTAGCTCTGCAGAGCACCGTACCTTCGTCTTTAGCCTCTCTTCTCGTCTACATCTTAGCAAAAAGCTTTTCCACTCTGTCTGGCCAGGAGAAACTTTGCCAGCACATAAAACATCTCCCATCGTGTTCTAGAAGCTGCACGGAGATCTGCCGAGTGTTTTGCAAGAAGAGAAAGAAAGTTGTCCAAAACAGCTTGCAATCGAATGTTCATGTGAATAGAAAAGGCAGGAGAGTGGTCAGGTACTGTTTTCTCTCAGTTGGCAAACTGCGCACACAATCGCAGTGTTGTACAGCTTGTTTCATCACCTTTGCGAAGTTGCCGCTCTCTCCGGCTCCCGGAGACGAAGAAGCTGCTTCTTCGCGCAAAGACGATTCTGCCGCTCACTGTGCTCTGCGGTGTGCGCCTTCTGCCGAAAGTGGTCCGGGAGCGGTGCTTTGCTCTGCAGAGCACCGTACCTTCGTCTTTAGCCTCTCTTCTCGTCTACATCTTAGCAAAAAGCTTTTCCACTCTGTCTGGCAAGGAGAAACTGTGCCAGCACAAAAAACATCTCCCATCGTGTTCTAGAGGCTGCACGCAGGTCTGCCGAGTGTTTTGCAAGAAGAGAAAGAAAGTTGTCCAAAACAGCTTCCAATCGAATGTTCATGTGATTACAACAGGCAGGAGAGTGGTAAGGTACTGTTTTCTCTCAGTTGGAAAGCTGCGCACACAATCGCAGTGTTGTACAGCTTGTTTCATCACCTTTGCCAAGTTGCCGCTCTCTCCGGCTCCCGGAGACGAAGAAGCTGCTTCTTCGCGCAAAGACGATTCTGCCGCTCACAGTGCTCTGCGGTGTGCGCCTTCTGCCGAAAAAGGTCCGGGAGCGGTGTTTAGCTCTGCAGAGCACCGTACCTTCGTCTTTAGCCTCTCTTCTCGTCTACATCTTAGCAAAAAGCTTTTCCACTCTGTCTGGCAAGGAGAAACTGTGCCAGCACAAAAAATATCTCCCATCGTGTTCTAGAGGCTGCACGGAGGTCTGCCGAGTGTTTTGCAAGAAGAGAAAGAAAGTTGTCCAAAAGAGCTTGCAATCGAATGTTCATGTGAATAGAAAAGGCAGGAGAGTGGTCAGGTACTGTTTTCTCTCAGTTGGCAAGCTGAGCACACAATCGCAGTGTTGTACAGCTTGTTTCATCACCTTTGCGAAGCTGCCGCTCTCTCCGGCTCCCGGAGACGAAGAAGCTGCTTCTTCGCGCAAAGACGATTCTTCCGCTCACTGTGCTCTGCGGTGTGCGCCTTCTACCGAAAGAGGTGCGGGAGCGGTGCTTAGCTCTGCAGAGCACCGTACCTTCGTCTTTAGCCTCTCTTCTCGTCTACATCTTAACAAAAAGATTTTCCACACTGTCTGGCCAGGAGAAACTTTGCCAGCACATAAAACATCTCCCATCTTGTTCTAGAAGCTGCACGGACATCTGCCGAGTGTTTTGCAAGAAGAGAAAGAAAGTTGTCCAAAACAGCTTGCAATCGAATGTTCATGTGAATAGAAAGGCAGGAGAGTGGTCAGGTACTGTTTTCTCTCAGTTGGCAAGCTGCGCACACAATCGCAGTGTTGTACAGCTTCTTTCACCACCTTTGCGAAGTTGCCGCTCTCTCCGTCTCCCGGAGACGAAGAAGCTGCTTCTTCGCGCAAAGACGATTCTGCCGCTCACAGTGCTCTGCGGTGTGCGCCTTCTGCCGAAAGTGGTCCGGGAGCGGTGCTTTGCTCTGCAGAGCACCGTACCTTCGTCTTTAGCCTCTCTTCTCGTCTACATCTTAGCAAAAAGCTTTTCCACTCTGTCTGGCAAGGAGAAACTGTGCCAGCACAGAAAACATCTCCCATCGTGTTCTAGAGGCTGCACGGAGGTCTGCCGAGTGTTTTGCAAGAAGAGAAAGAAAGTTGTCCAAAACAGCTTGCAATCGAATGTTCATGTGAATAGAAAAGGCAGGAGAGTGGTCAGGTACTGTTTTCTCTCAGTTGGCAAGCTGCGCACACAATCGCAGTGTTGTACAGCTTGTTTCATCACCTTTGCGAAGTTGCCACTCTCTCCGGCTCCCGGAGACGAAGAAGCTGCTTCTTCGCGCAAAGACGATTCTGCCGCTCACAGTGCTCTGCGGTGTGCGCCTTCTGCCGAAAGAGGTCCGGGAGCGGTGCTTAGCTCTGCAGAGCACCGTACCTTCGTCTTTAGCCTCTCTTCTCGTCTACATCTTAGCAAAAAGCTTTTCCACTCTGTCTGGCAAGGAGAAACTGTGCCAGCACAGAAAACATCTCCCATCGTGTTCTAGAGGCTGCACGGAGGTCTGCCGAGTGTTTTGCAAGAAGAGAAAGAAAGTTGTCCAAAACAGCTTGCAATCGAATGTTCATGTGATTACAACAGGCAGGAGAGTGGTCAGGTACTGTTTTCTCTCAGTTGGCAAGCTGCGCACACAATCGCAGTGTTGTACAGCTTGTTTCATCACCTTTGCCAAGTTGCCGCTCTCTCCGGCTCCCGGAGACGAAGAAGCTGCTTCTTCGCGCAAAGACGATTCTGCCGCTCACAGTGCTCTGCGGTGTGCGCCTTCTGCCGAAAAAGGTCCGGGAGCGGTGCTTAGCTCTGCAGAGCACCGTACCTTCGTCTTTAGCCTCTCTTCTCGTCTACATCTTAGCAAAAAGCTTTTCCACTCTGTCTGGCAAGGAGAAACTGTGCCAGCACAAAAAACATCTCCCATCGTGTTCTAGAGGCTGCACGGAGGTCTGCCGAGTGTTTTGCAAGAAGAGAAAGAAAGTTGTCCAAAACAGCTTGCAATCGAATGTTCATGTGAATAGAAAATGCAGGAGAGTGGTCAGGTACTGTTTTCTCTAAGTTGGCAAGCTGCGCACACAATCGCAGTGTTGTACAGCTTGTTTCATCACCTTTGCGAAGCTGCCGCTCTCTCCGGCTCCCGGAGACGAAGAAGCTGCTTCTTCGCGCAAAGACGATTCTTCCGCTCACTGTGCTCTGCGGTGTGCGCCTTCTGCCGAAAGAGGTGCGGGAGCGGTGCTTAGCTCTGCAGAGCACCGTACCTTCGTCTTTAGCCTCTCTTCTCGTCTACATCTTAGCAAAAAGCTTTTCCACTCTGTCTGGCCAGGAGAAACTTTGCAAGCACATAAAACATCTCCCATCGTGTTCTAGAAGCTGCACGGAGATCTGCCGAGTGTTTTGCAAGAAGAGAAAGAAAGTTGTCCAAAACAGCTTGCAATCGAATGTTCATGTGAATAGAAAAGGCAGGAGAGTGGTCAGGTACTGTTTTCTCTCAGTTGGCAAGCTGCGCATACAATCGCAGTGTTGTACAGCTTGTTTCATCACCTTTGCCAAGTTGCCGCTCTCTGCGGCTCCCGGAGACGAAGAAGCTGCTTCTTCGCGCAAAGACGATTCTTCCGCTCACTGTGCTCTGCGGTGTGCGCCTTCTGCCGAAAGTGGTCCGGGAGCGGTGCTTAGCACTGCAGAGCACCGTACCTTCGTCTTTAGCCTCTCTTCTCGTCTACATCTTAGCAAAAAGCTTTTCCACTCTGTCTGGCAAGGAGAAACTGTGCCAGCACAGAAAACATCTCCCATCGTGTTCTAGAGGCTGCACGCAGGTCTGCCGAGTGTTTTGCAGGAAGAGAAAGAAAGTTGTCCAAAACAGCTTGCAATCGAATGTTCATGTGAATAGAAAAGGCAGGAGAGTGGTCAGGTACTGTTTTCTCTCAGTTGGCAAGCTGCGCACACAATCGCAGTGTTGTACAGCTTGTTTCATCACCTTTGCGAAGTTGCCGCTCTCTCCGGCTCCCGGAGACGAAGAAGCTGCTTCTTCGCGCAAAGACGATTCTGCCGCTCACAGTGCTCTGCGGTGTGCGCCTTCTGCCGAAAAAGGTCCGGGAGCGGTGCTTAGCTCTGCAGAGCACCGTACCTTCGTCTTTAGCCTCTCTTCTCGTCTACATCTTAGCAAAAAGCTTTTCCACTCTGTCTGGCAAGGAGAAACTGTGCCAGCACAGAAAACATCTCCCATCGTGTTCTAGAGGCTGCACGGAGGTTTGCAGAGTGTTTTGCAAGAAGAGAAAGAAAGTTGTCCAAAACAGCTTGCAATCGAATGTTCATGTGAATAGAAAATGCAGGAGAGTGGTCAGGTACTGTTTTCTCTCAGTTGGCAAGCTGCGCACACAATCGCAGTGTTGTACAGCTTGTTTCATCACCTTTGCGAAGTTGCCGCTCTCTCCGGCTCCCGGAGACGAAGAAGCTGCTTCTTCGCGCAAAGACGATTCTGCCGCTCACAGTGCTCTGCGGTGTGCGCCTTCTGCCGAAAGAGGTCCGGGAGAGGTGCTTAGCTCTGCAGAGCACCGTACCTTCGTCTTTAGCCTCTCTTCTCGTCTACATCTTAGCAAAAAGCTTTTCCACTCTGTCTGGCAAGGAGAAACTGTGCCAGCACATAAAACATCTCCCATCGTGTTCTAGAAGCTGCACGGAGATCTGCCGAGTGTTTTGCAAGAAGAGAAAGAAAGTTGTCCAAAACAGCTTGCAATCGAATGTTCATGTGAATAGAAAAGGCAGGAGAGTGGTCAGGTACTGTTTTCTCTCAGTTGGCAAGCTGCGCACACAATCGCAGTGTTGTACAGCTTGTTTCATCACCTTTGCGAAGTTGCCGCTCTCTCCGGCTCCCGGAGACGAAGAAGCTGCTTCTTCGCGCAAAGACGATTCTGCCGCTCACAGTGCTCTGCGGTGTGCGCCTTCTGCCGAAAGAGGTCCGGGAGCGCTGCTTTGCTCTGCAGAGCACCGTACCTTCGTCTTTAGCCTCTCTTCTCGTCTACATCTTAGCAAAAAGCTTTTCCACTCTGTCTGGCAAGGAGAAACTGTGCCAGCACAAAAAACATCTCCCATCGTGTTCTAGAGGCTGCACGGAGGTCTGCCGAGTGTTTTGCAAGAAGAGAAAGAAAGTTGTCCAAAACAGCTTCCAATCGAATGTTCATGTGATTACAACAGGCAGGAGAGTGGTAAGGTACTGTTTTCTCTCAGTTGGCAAGCTGCGCACACAATCGCAGTGTTGTACAGCTTGTTTCATCACCTTTGCCAAGTTGCCGCTCTCTCCGGCTCCCGGAGACGAAGAAGCTGCTTCTTCGCGCAAAGACGATTCTGCCGCTCACAGTGCTCTGCGGTGTGCGCCTTCTGCCGAAAAAGGTCCGGGAGCGGTGCTTAGCTCTGCAGAGCACCGTACCTTCGTCTTTAGCCTCTCTTCTCGTCTACATCTTAGCAAAAAGCTTTTCCACTCTGTCTGGCAAGGAGAAACTGTGCCAGCACAGAAAACATCTCCCATCGTGTTCTAGAGGCTGCACGGAGGTTTGCAGAGTGTTTTGCAAGAAGAGAAAGAAAGTTGTCCAAAACAGCTTGCAATCGAATGTTCATGTGAATAGAAAATGCAGGAGAGTGGTCAGGTACTGTTTTCTCTCAGTTGGCAAGCTGCGCACACAATCGCAGTGTTGTACAGCTTGTTTCATCACCTTTGCGAAGTTGCCGCTCTCTCCGGCTCCCGGAGACGAAGAAGCTGCTTCTTCGCGCAAAGACGATTCTGCCGCTCACAGTGCTCTGCGGTGTGCGCCTTCTGCCGAAAGAGGTCCGGGAGAGGTGCTTAGCTCTGCAGAGCACCGTACCTTCGTCTTTAGCCTCTCTTCTCGTCTACATCTTAGCAAAAAGCTTTTCCACTCTGTCTGGCAAGGAGAAACTGTGCCAGCACATAAAACATCTCCCATCGTGTTCTAGAAGCTGCACGGAGATCTGCCGAGTGTTTTGCAAGAAGAGAAAGAAAGTTGTCCAAAACAGCTTGCAATCGAATGTTCATGTGAATAGAAAAGGCAGGAGAGTGGTCAGGTACTGTTTTCTCTCAGTTGGCAAGCTGCGCACACAATCGCAGTGTTGTACAGCTTGTTTCATCACCTTTGCGAAGTTGCCGCTCTCTCCGGCTCCCGGAGACGAAGAAGCTGCTTCTTCGCGCAAAGACGATTCTGCCGCTCACAGTGCTCTGCGGTGTGCGCCTTCTGCCGAAAGAGGTCCGGGAGCGCTGCTTTGCTCTGCAGAGCACCGTACCTTCGTCTCTAGCCTCTCTTCTCGTCTACATCTTAGCAAAAAGCTTTTCCACTCTGTCTGGCAAGGAGAAACTGTGCCAGCACAAAAAACATCTCCCATCGTGTTCTAGAGGCTGCACGGAGGTCTGCCGAGTGTTTTGCAAGAAGAGAAAGAAAGTTGTCCAAAACAGCTTCCAATCGAATGTTCATGTGATTACAACAGGCAGGAGAGTGGTAAGGTACTGTTTTCTCTCAGTTGGCAAGCTGCGCACACAATCGCAGTGTTGTACAGCTTGTTTCATCACCTTTGCCAAGTTGCCGCTCTCTCCGGCTCCCGGAGACGAAGAAGCTGCTTCTTCGCGCAAAGACGATTCTGCCGCTCACAGTGCTCTGCGGTGTGCGCCTTCTGCCGAAAGAGGTCCGGGAGCGGTGCTTAGCTCTGCAGAGCACCGTACCTTCGTCTTTAGCCTCTCTTCTCGTCTACATCTTAGCAAAAAGCTTTTCCACTCTGTCTGGCAAGGAGAAACTGTGCCAGCACAAAAAATATCTCCCATCGTGTTCTAGAGGCTGCACGGAGGTCTGCAGAGTGTTTTGCAAGAAGAGAAAGAAAGTTGTCCAAAACAGCTTGCAATCGAATGTTCATGTGAATAGAAAATGCAGGAGAGTGGTCAGGTACTGTTTTCTCTCAGTTGGCAAGCTGCGCACACAATCGCAGTGTTGTACAGCTTGTTTCATCACCTTTGCGAAGTTGCCACTCTCTCCGGCTCCCGGAGACGAAGAAGCTGCTTCTTCGCGCAAAGACGATTCTTCCGCTCACAGTGCTCTGCGGTGTGCGCCTTCTGCCGAAAGACGCCCGGGAGCGGTGCCTAGCTCTGCAGAGCACCGTACCTTCGTCTTTAGCCTCTCTTCTCGTCTACATCTTAGCAAAAAGCTTTTCCACTCTGTCTGGCAAGGAGAAACTGTGCCAGCACAAAAAACATCTCCCATCGTGTTCTAGAGGCTGCACGCAGGTCTGCCGAGTGTTTTGCAAGAAGAGAAAGAAAGTTGTCCAAAACAGCTTCCAATCGAATGTTCATGTGATTACAACAGGCAGGAGAGTGGTAAGGTACTGTTTTCTCTAGTTGGCAAGCTGCGCACACAATCGCAGTGTTGTACAGCTTGTTTCATCACCTTTGCGAAGTTGCCGCTCTCTCCGGCTCCCGGAGACGAAGAAGCTGCTTCTTCGCGCAAAGACGATTCTGCCGCTCACAGTGCTCTGCGGTGTGCGCCTTCTGCCGAAAAAGGTCCGGGAGCGGTGCTTAGCTCTGCAGAGCACCGTACCTTCGTCTTTAGCCTCTCTTCTCGTCTACATCTTAGCAAAAAGCTTTTCCACTCTGTCTGGCAAGGAGAAACTGTGCCAGCACAAAAAACATCTCCCATCGTGTTCTAGAGGCTGCACGGAGGTCTGCCGAGTGTTTTGCAAGAAGAGAAAGAAAGTTGTCCAAAACAGCTTCCAATCGAATGTTCATGTGAATAGAAAAGGCAGGAGAGTGGTCAGGTACTGTTTTCTCTCAGTTGTCATGCTGCGCACACAATCGCAGTGTTGTACAGCTTGTTTCATCACCTTTGCGAAGCTGCCGCTCTCTCCGGCTCCCGGAGACGAAGAAGCTGCTTCTTCGCGCAAAGACGATTCTTCCGCTCACAGTGCTCTGCGGTGTGCGCCTTCTGCCGAAAGAGGTTCGGGAGCGGTGCTTAGCTCTGCAGAGCACTCTACCTTCGTCTTTAGCTTCTCTTCTCGTCTACATCTTAGCAAAAAGCTTTTCCACTGTGTCTGGCCAGGAGAAACTTTGCCAGCACATAAAACATCTCCCATCGTGTTCTAGAAGCTGCAC
The DNA here is from genome assembly GCF_028551555.1 of Melozone crissalis. Lineage (NCBI taxonomy): Eukaryota > Metazoa > Chordata > Aves > Passeriformes > Passerellidae > Melozone > Melozone crissalis. The sequence goes on along the minus strand of NW_026536241.1, from coordinate 38,138 downwards.
GGAGATCTGCCGAGTGTTTTGCAAGAAGAGAAAGAAAGTTGTCCAAAACAGCTTGCAATCGAATGTTCATGTGAATAGAAAAGGCAGGAGAGTGGTCAGGTACTGTTTTCTCTCAGTTGGCAAGCTGCGCACACAATCGCAGTGTTGTACAGCTTGTTTCATCACCTTTGCCAAGTTGCCGCTCTCTCCGGCTCCCGGAGACGAAGAAGCTGCTTCTTCGCGCAAAGACGATTCTGCCGCTCACAGTGCTCTGCGGTGTGCGCCTTCTGCCGAAAGTGGTCCGGGAGCGGTGCTTTGCTCTGCAGAGCACCGTACCTTCGTCTTTAGCCTCTCTTCTCGTCTACATCTTAGCAAAAAGCTTTTCCACTCTGTCTGGCAAGGAGAAACTGTGCCAGCACAAAAAACATCTCCCATCGTGTTCTAGAGGCTGCACGGAGGTCTGCAGAGTGTTTTGCAAGAAGAGAAAGAAAGTTGTCCAAAACAGCTTCCAATCGAATGTTCATGTGAATAGAAAAGGCAGGAGAGTGGTCAGGTACTGTTTTCTCTCAGTTGTCATGCTGCGCACACAATCGCAGTGTTGTACAGCTTGTTTCATCACCTTTGCGAAGCTGCCGCTCTCTCCGGCTCCCGGAGACGAAGAAGCTGCTTCTTCGCGCAAAGACGATTCTTCCGCTCACTGTGCTCTGCGGTGTGCGCCTTCTGCCGAAAGAGGTTCGGGAGCGGTGCTTAGCTCTGCAGAGCACCGTACCTTCGTCTTTAGCCTCTCTTCTCGTCTACATCTTAGCAAAAAGCTTTTCCACTCTGTCTGGCCAGGAGAAACTTTGCCAGCACATAAAACATCTCCCATCGTGTTCTAGAAGCTGCACGGAGATCTGCCGAGTGTTTTGCAAGAAGAGAAAGAAAGTTGTCCAAAACAGCTTGCAATCGAATGTTCATGTGAATAGAAAAGGCAGGAGAGTGGTCAGGTACTGTTTTCTCTCAGTTGGCAAGCTGCGCACACAATCGCAGTGTTGTACAGCTTGTTTCATCACCTTTGCGAAGTTGCCGCTCTCTCCGGCTCCCGGAGACGAAGAAGCTGCTTCTTCGCGCAAAGACGATTCTGCCGCTCACAGTGCTCTGCGGTGTGCGCCTTCTGCCGAAAGTGGTCCGGGAGCGGTGCTTTGCTCTGCAGAGCACCGTACCTTCGTCTTTAGCCTCTCTTCTCGTCTACATCTTAGCAAAAAAGCTTTTCCACTATGTCTGGCCAGGAGAAACTGTGCCAGCACAAAAAACATCTCCCATCGTGTTCTAGAGGCTGCACGGAGGTCTGCCGAGTGTTTTGCAAGAAGAGAAAGAAAGTTGTCCAAAACAGCTTGCAATCGAATGTTCATGTGATTACAACAGGCAGGAGAGTGGTCAGGTACTGTTTTCTCTCAGTTGGCAAGCTGCGCACACAATCGCAGTGTTGTACAGCTTGTTTCATCACCTTTGCGAAGTTGCCGCTCTCTCCGGCTCCCGGAGACGAAGAAGCTGCTTCTTCGCGCAAAGACGATTCTGCCGCTCACAGTGCTCTGCGGTGTGCGCCTTCTGCCGAAAAAGGTCCGGGAGCTGTGCTTAGCTCTGCAGAGCACCGTACCTTCGTCTTTAGCCTCTCTTCTCGTCTACATCTTAGCAAAAAGCTTTTCCACTCTGTCTGGCAAGGAGAAACTGTGCCAGCACAAAAAATATCTCCCATCGTGTTCTAGAGGCTGCACGGAGGTCTGCAGAGTGTTTTGCAAGAAGAGAAAGAAAGTTGTCCAAAACAGCTTGCAATCGAATGTTCATGTGAATAGAAAAGGCAGGAGAGTGGTCAGGTACTGTTTTCTCTCAGTTGGCAAGCTGAGCACACAATCGCAGTGTTGTACAGCTTGTTTCATCACCTTTGCGAAGCTGCCGCTCTCTCCGGCTCCCGGAGACGAAGAAGCTGCTTCTTCGCGCAAAGACGATTCTTCCGCTCACTGTGCTCTGCGGTGTGCGCCTTCTGCCGAAAGAGGTCCTGGAGCGGTGCTTAGCTCTGCAGAGCACCGTACCTTCGTCTTTAGCCTCTCTTCTCGTCTACATCTTAGCAAAAAGCTTTTCCACACTGTCTGGCCAGGAGAAACTTTGCCAGCACATAAAACATCTCCCATCGTGTTCTAGAAGCTGCACGGACTTCTGCCGAGTGTTTTGCAAGAAGAGAAAGAAAGTTGTCCAAAACAGCTTGCAATCGAATGTTCATGTGAATAGAAAAGGCAGCAGAGTGGTCAGGTACTGTTTTCTCTCAGTTGGCAAGCTGCGCACACAATCGCACTGTTGTACAGCTTGTTTCATCACCTTTGCGAAGTTGCCGCTCTCTCCGGCTCCAGGAGACGAAGAAGCTGCTTCTTCGCGCAAAGGCGATTCTGCCGCTCACAGTGCTCTGCGGTGTGCGCCTTCTGCCGAAAGTGGTCCGGGAGCGGTGCTTAGCTCTGCAGAGCACCGTACCTTCGTCTTTAGCCTCTCTTCTCGTCTACATCTTAGCAAAAAGCTTTTCCACTCTGTCTGGCAAGGAGAAACTGTGCCAGCACAGAAAACATCTCCCATCGTGTTCTAGAGGCTGCACGCAGGTCTGCCGAGTGTTTTGCAAGAAGAGAAAGAAAGTTGTCCAAAACAGATTGCAATCGAATGTTCATGTGAATAGAAAAGGCAGCAGAGTGGTCAGGTACTGTTTTCTCTCAGTTGGCAAGCTGCGCACACAATCGCAGTGTTGTACGGCTTGTTTCATCACCTTTGCGAAGCTGCCGCTCTCTCCGGCTCCCGGAGACGAAGAAGCTGCTTCTTCGCGCAAAGACGATTCTGCCGCTCACAGTGCTCTGCGGTGTGCGCCTTCTGCCGAAAGAGGTCCGGGAGCTGTGCTTAGCTCTGCAGAGCACTCTACCTGCTTCTTTAGCCTCTCTTCTCGTCTACCTCTTAGCAAAAAGCTTTTCCACTCTGTCTGGCAAGGAGAAACTGTGCCAGCACAGAAAACATCTCCCATCGTGTTCTAGAGGCTACACGCCGGTCTGCCGAGTGTTTTGCAAGAAGAGAAAGAAAGTTGTCCAAAACAGCTTGCAATCGAATGTTCATGTGAATAGAAAAGGCAGCAGAGTGGTCAGGTACTGTTTTCTCTCAGTTGGCAAGCTGCGCACACAATCGCAGTGTTGTACGGCTTGTTTCATCACATTTGCGAAGCTGCCGCTCTCTCCGGCTCCCGGAGACGAAGAAGCTGCTTCTTCGCGCAAAGACGATTCTTCCGCTCACAGTGCTCTGCGGTGTGCGCCTTCTGCCGAAAGAGGTCCGGGAGCGGTGCTTAGCTCTGCAGAGCACCGTACCTTCGTCTTTAGCCTCTCTTCTCGTCTACATCTTAGCAAAAAGCTTTTCCACTCTGTCTGGCCAGGAGAAACTTTGCCAGCACATAAAACATCTCCCATCGTGTTCTAGAAGCTGCACGGAGATCTGCCGAGTGTTTTGCAAGAAGAGAAAGAAAGTTGTCCAAAACAGCTTGCAATCGAATGTTCATGTGAATAGAAAAGGCAGGAGAGTGGTCAGGTACTGTTTTCTCTCAGTTGGCAAACTGCGCACACAATCGCAGTGTTGTACAGCTTGTTTCATCACCTTTGCGAAGTTGCCGCTCTCTCCGGCTCCCGGAGACGAAGAAGCTGCTTCTTCGCGCAAAGACGATTCTGCCGCTCACTGTGCTCTGCGGTGTGCGCCTTCTGCCGAAAGTGGTCCGGGAGCGGTGCTTTGCTCTGCAGAGCACCGTACCTTCGTCTTTAGCCTCTCTTCTCGTCTACATCTTAGCAAAAAGCTTTTCCACTCTGTCTGGCAAGGAGAAACTGTGCCAGCACAAAAAACATCTCCCATCGTGTTCTAGAGGCTGCACGCAGGTCTGCCGAGTGTTTTGCAAGAAGAGAAAGAAAGTTGTCCAAAACAGCTTCCAATCGAATGTTCATGTGATTACAACAGGCAGGAGAGTGGTAAGGTACTGTTTTCTCTCAGTTGGCAAGCTGCGCACACAATCGCAGTGTTGTACAGCTTGTTTCATCACCTTTGCCAAGTTGCCGCTCTCTCCGGCTCCCGGAGACGAAGAAGCTGCTTCTTCGCGCAAAGACGATTCTGCCGCTCACAGTGCTCTGCGGTGTGCGCCTTCTGCCGAAAAAGGTCCGGGAGCGGTGTTTAGCTCTGCAGAGCACCGTACCTTCGTCTTTAGCCTCTCTTCTCGTCTACATCTTAGCAAAAAGCTTTTCCACTCTGTCTGGCAAGGAGAAACTGTGCCAGCACAAAAAATATCTCCCATCGTGTTCTAGAGGCTGCACGGAGGTCTGCCGAGTGTTTTGCAAGAAGAGAAAGAAAGTTGTCCAAAAGAGCTTGCAATCGAATGTTCATGTGAATAGAAAAGGCAGGAGAGTGGTCAGGTACTGTTTTCTCTCAGTTGGCAAGCTGAGCACACAATCGCAGTGTTGTACAGCTTGTTTCATCACCTTTGCGAAGCTGCCGCTCTCTCCGGCTCCCGGAGACGAAGAAGCTGCTTCTTCGCGCAAAGACGATTCTTCCGCTCACTGTGCTCTGCGGTGTGCGCCTTCTACCGAAAGAGGTGCGGGAGCGGTGCTTAGCTCTGCAGAGCACCGTACCTTCGTCTTTAGCCTCTCTTCTCGTCTACATCTTAACAAAAAGATTTTCCACACTGTCTGGCCAGGAGAAACTTTGCCAGCACATAAAACATCTCCCATCTTGTTCTAGAAGCTGCACGGACATCTGCCGAGTGTTTTGCAAGAAGAGAAAGAAAGTTGTCCAAAACAGCTTGCAATCGAATGTTCATGTGAATAGAAAGGCAGGAGAGTGGTCAGGTACTGTTTTCTCTCAGTTGGCAAGCTGCGCACACAATCGCAGTGTTGTACAGCTACTTTCACCACCTTTGCGAAGTTGCCGCTCTCTCCGTCTCCCGGAGACGAAGAAGCTGCTTCTTCGCGCAAAGACGATTCTGCCGCTCACAGTGCTCTGCGGTGTGCGCCTTCTGCCGAAAGTGGTCCGGGAGCGGTGCTTTGCTCTGCAGAGCACCGTACCTTCGTCTTTAGCCTCTCTTCTCGTCTACATCTTAGCAAAAAGCTTTTCCACTCTGTCTGGCAAGGAGAAACTGTGCCAGCACAGAAAACATCTCCCATCGTGTTCTAGAGGCTGCACGGAGGTCTGCCGAGTGTTTTGCAAGAAGAGAAAGAAAGTTGTCCAAAACAGCTTGCAATCGAATGTTCATGTGAATAGAAAAGGCAGGAGAGTGGTCAGGTACTGTTTTCTCTCAGTTGGCAAGCTGCGCACACAATCGCAGTGTTGTACAGCTTGTTTCATCACCTTTGCGAAGTTGCCACTCTCTCCGGCTCCCGGAGACGAAGAAGCTGCTTCTTCGCGCAAAGACGATTCTGCCGCTCACAGTGCTCTGCGGTGTGCGCCTTCTGCCGAAAGAGGTCCGGGAGCGGTGCTTAGCTCTGCAGAGCACCGTACCTTCGTCTTTAGCCTCTCTTCTCGTCTACATCTTAGCAAAAAGCTTTTCCACTCTGTCTGGCAAGGAGAAACTGTGCCAGCACAGAAAACATCTCCCATCGTGTTCTAGAGGCTGCACGGAGGTCTGCCGAGTGTTTTGCAAGAAGAGAAAGAAAGTTGTCCAAAACAGCTTGCAATCGAATGTTCATGTGATTACAACAGGCAGGAGAGTGGTCAGGTACTGTTTTCTCTCAGTTGGCAAGCTGCGCACACAATCGCAGTGTTGTACAGCTTGTTTCATCACCTTTGCCAAGTTGCCGCTCTCTCCGGCTCCCGGAGACGAAGAAGCTGCTTCTTCGCGCAAAGACGATTCTGCCGCTCACAGTGCTCTGCGGTGTGCGCCTTCTGCCGAAAAAGGTCCGGGAGCGGTGCTTAGCTCTGCAGAGCACCGTACCTTCGTCTTTAGCCTCTCTTCTCGTCTACATCTTAGCAAAAAGCTTTTCCACTCTGTCTGGCAAGGAGAAACTGTGCCAGCACAAAAAACATCTCCCATCGTGTTCTAGAGGCTGCACGGAGGTCTGCCGAGTGTTTTGCAAGAAGAGAAAGAAAGTTGTCCAAAACAGCTTGCAATCGAATGTTCATGTGAATAGAAAAGGCAGGAGAGTGGTCAGGTACTGTTTTCTCTCAGTTGGCACGCTACGCACACAATCGCAGTGTTGTACAGCTTGTTTCATCACCTTTGCGAAGTTGCCGCTCTCTCCGGCTCCCGGAGACGAAGAAGCTGCTTCTTCGCGCAAAGACGATTCTGCCGCTCACAGTGCTCTGCGGTGTGCGCCTTCTGCCGAAAAAGGTCCGGGAGCTGTGCTTAGCTCTGCAGAGCACCGTACCTTCGTCTTTAGCCTCTCTTCTCGTCTACATCTTAGCAAAAAGCTTTTCCACTCTGTCTGGCAAGGAGAAACTGTGCCAGCACAAAAAATATCTCCCATCGTGTTCTAGAAGCTGCACGGAGGTCTGCCGAGTGTTTTGCAAGAAGAGAAAGAAAGTTGTCCAAAACAGCTTGCAATCGAATGTTCATGTGAATAGAAAATGCAGGAGAGTGGTCAGGTACTGTTTTCTCTCAGTTGGCAAGCTGCGCACACAATCGCAGTGTTGTACAGCTTGTTTCATCACCTTTGCGAAGCTGCCGCTCTCTCCGGCTCCCGGAGACGAAGAAGCTGCTTCTTCGCGCAAAGACGATTCTTCCGCTCACAGTGCTCTGCGGTGTGCGCCTTCTGCCGAAAGAGGTCCGGGAGCGGTGCTTAGCTCTGCAGAGCACCGTACCTTCGTCTTTAGCCTCTCTTCTCGTCTACATCTTAGCAAAAAGCTTTTCCACACTGTCTGGCCAGGAGAAACTTTGCCAGCACATAAAACATCTCCCATCGTGTTCTAGAAGCTGCACGGACTTCTGCCGAGTGTTTTGCAAGAAGAGAAAGAAAGTTGTCCAAAACAGCTTGCAATCGAATGTTCATGTGAATAGAAAAGGCAGCAGAGTGGTCAGGTACTGTTTTCTCTCAGTTGGCAAGCTGCGCACACAATCGCACTGTTGTACAGCTTGTTTCATCACCTTTGCGAAGTTGCCGCTCTCTCCGGCTCCAGGAGACGAAGAAGCTGCTTCTTCGCGCAAAGGCGATTCTGCCGCTCACAGTGCTCTGCGGTGTGCGCCTTCTGCCGAAAGTGGTCCGGGAGCGGTGTTTAGCTCTGCAGAGCACCGTACCTTCGTCTTTAGCCTCTCTTCTCGTCTACATCTTAGCAAAAAGCTTTTCCACTCTGTCTGGCAAGGAGAAACTGTGCCAGCACAGAAAACATCTCCCATCGTGTTCTAGAGGCTGCACGCAGGTCTGCCGAGTGTTTTGCAAGAAGAGAAAGAAAGTTGTCCAAAACAGCTTGCAATCGAATGTTCATGTGAATAGAAAAGGCAGCAGAGTGGTCAGGTACTGTTTTCTCTCAGTTGGCAAGCTGCGCACACAATCGCAGTGTTGTACGGCTTGTTTCATCACCTTTGCGAAGCTGCCGCTCTCTCCGGCTCCCGGAGACGAAGAAGCTGCTTCTTCGCGCAAAGACGATTCTGCCGCTCACAGTGCTCTGCGGTGTGCGCCTTCTGCCGAAAGAGGTCCGGGAGCTGTGCTTAGCTCTGCAGAGCACTCTACCTGCTTCTTTAGCCTCTCTTCTCGTCTACCTCTTAGCAAAAAGCTTTTCCACTCTGTCTGGCAAGGAGAAACTGTGCCAGCACAGAAAACATCTCCCATCGTGTTCTAGAGGCTACACGCAGGTCTGCCGAGTGTTTTGCAAGAAGAGAAAGAAAGTTGTCCAAAACAGCTTGCAATCGAATGTTCATGTGAATAGAAAAGGCAGCAGAGTGGTCAGGTACTGTTTTCTCTCAGTTGGCAAGCTGCGCACACAATCGCAGTGTTGTACAGCTTGTTTCATCACCTTTGCGAAGCTGCCGCTCTCTCCGGCTCCCGGAGACGAAGAAGCTGCTTCTTCGCGCAAAGACGATTCTTCCGCTCACAGTGCTCTGCGGTGTGCGCCTTCTGCCGAAAGAGGTCCGGGAGCGGTGCTTAGCTCTGCAGAGCACCGTACCTTCGTCTTTAGCCTCTCTTCTCGTCTACATCTTAGCAAAAAGCTTTTCCACTCTGTCTGGCCAGGAGAAACTTTGCCAGCACATAAAACATCTCCCATCGTGTTCTAGAAGCTGCACGGAGATCTGCCGAGTGTTTTGCAAGAAGAGAAAGAAAGTTGTCCAAAACAGCTTGCAATCGAATGTTCATGGGAATAGAAAAGGCAGGTGAGTGGTCAGGTACTGTTTTCTCTCAGTTGGCAAGCTGCGCACACAATCGCAGTGTTGTACAGCTTGTTTCATCACCTTTGCGAAGTTGCCGCTCTCTCCGGCTCCCGGAGACGAAGAAGCTGCTTCTTCGCGCAAAGACGATTCTGCCGCTCACTGTGCTCTGCGGTGTGCGCCTTCTGCCGAAAGAGGTGCGGGAGCGGTGCTTAGCTCTGCAGAGCACCGTTCATTCGTCTTTAGCCTCTCTTCTCGTCTACATCTTAGCAAAAAGCTTTTCCACTCTGTCTGGCCAGGAGAAACTTTGCCAGCACATAAAACATCTCCCATCGTGTTCTAGAAGCTGCACGGAGATCTGCCGAGTGTTTTGCAAGAAGAGAAAGAAAGTTGTCCAAAACAGCTTGCAATCGAATGTTCATGTGAATAGAAAAGGCAGGAGAGTGGTCAGGTACTGTTTTCTCTCAGTTGGCAAGCTGCGCACACAATCGCAGTGTTGTACAGCTTGTTTCATCACCTTTGCGAAGTTGCCGCTCTCTCCGGCTCCCGGAGACGAAGAAGCTGCTTCTTCGCGCAAAGGCGATTCTGCCGCTCACAGTGCTCTGCGGTGTGCGCCTTCTGCCGAAAGAGGTCCGAGAGCTGTGCTTAGCTCTGCAGAGCACTCTACCTGCTTCTTTAGCCTCTCTTCTCGTCTACATCTTAGCAAAAAGCTTTTCCACTCTGTCTGGCAAGGAGAAACTGTGCCAGCACAGAAAACATCTCCATCGTGTTCTAGAGGCTGCACGCAGGTCTGCCGAGTGTTTTGCAGGAAGAGAAAGAAAGTTGTCTAAAACAGCTTGCAATCGAATGTTCATGTGAATAGAAAAGGCAGGAGAGTGGTCAGGTACTGTTTTCTCTCAGTTGGCAAGCTGCGCACACAATCGCAGTGTTGTACAGCTTGTTTCATCACCTTTGCCAAGTTGCCGCTCTCTCCGGCTCCCGGAGACGAAGAAGCTGCTTCTTCGCGCAAAGACGATTCTGCCGCTCACAGTGCTCTGCGGTGTGCGCCTTCTGCCGAAAGTGGTCCGGGAGCGGTGCTTAGCTCTGCAGAGCACCGTACCTTCGTCTTTAGCCTCTCTTCTCGTCTACATCTTAGCAAAAGCTTTTCCACTCTGTCTGGCAAGGAGAAACTGTGCCAGCACAAAAAACATCTCCCATCGTGTTCTAGAGGCTGCACGGAGGTCTGCCGAGTGTTTTGCAAGAAGAGAAAGAAAGTTGTCCAAAACAGCTTGCAATCGAATGTTCATGTGATTACAACAGGCAGGTGAGTGGTCAGGTACTGTTTTCTCTCAGTTGGCAAGCTGCGCACACAATCGCAGTGTTGTACAGCTTGTTTCATCACCTTTGCGAAGTTGCCGCTCTCTCCGGCTCCCGGAGACGAAGAAGCTGCTTCTTCGCGCAAAGACGATTCTGCCGCTCACAGTGCTCTGCGGTGTGCGCCTTCTGCCGAAAAAGGTCCGGGAGCGGTGCTTAGCTCTGCAGAGCACCGTACCTTCGTCTTTAGCCTCTCTTCTCGTCTACATCTTAGCAAAAAGCTTTTCCACTCTGTCTGGCAAGGAGAAACTGTGCCAGCACAAAAAATATCTCCCATCGTGTTCTAGAGGCTGCACGGAGGTTTGCAGAGTGTTTTGCAAGAAGAGAAAGAAAGTTGTCCAAAACAGCTTGCAATCGAATGTTCATGTGAATAGAAAATGCAGCAGAGTGGTCAGGTACTGTTTTCTCTCAGTTGGCAAGCTGCGCACACAATCGCAGTGTTGTACAGCTTGTTTCATCACCTTTGCGAAGTTGCCGCTCTCTCCGGCTCCCGGAGACGAAGAAGCTGCTTCTTCGCGCAAAGACGATTCTGCCGCTCACAGTGCTCTGCGGTGTGCGCCTTCTGCCGAAAAAGGTCCGGGAGAGGTGCTTAGCTCTGCAGAGCACCGTACCTTCGTCTTTAGCCTCTCTTCTCGTCTACATCTTAGCAAAAAGCTTTTCCACTCTGTCTGGCAAGGAGAAACTGTGCCAGCACATAAAACATCTCCCATCGTGTTCTAGAAGCTGCACGGAGGTCTGCCGAGTGTTTTGCAAGAAGAGAAAGAAAGTTGTCCAAAACAGCTTGCAATCGAATGTTCATGTGAATAGAAAAGGCAGGAGAGTGGTCAGGTACTGTTTTCTCTCAGTTGGCAAGCTGCGCACACAATCGCAGTGTTGTACAGCTTGTTTCATCACCTTTGCGAAGTTGCCGCTCTCTCCGGCTCCCGGAGACGAAGAAGCTGCTTCTTCGCGCAAAGACGATTCTGCCGCTCACAGTGCTCTGCGGTGTGCGCCTTCTGCCGAAAGTGGTCCGGGAGCGGTGCTTTGCTCTGCAGAGCACCGTACCTTCGTCTTTAGCCTCTCTTCTCGTCTACATCTTAGCAAAAAGCTTTTCCACTCTGTCTGGCAAGGAGAAACTGTGCCAGCACAAAAAACATCTCCCATCGTGTTCTAGAGGCTGCACGGAGGTCTGCCGAGTGTTTTGCAAGAAGAGAAAGAAAGTTGTCCAAAACAGCTTCCAATCGAATGTTCATGTGATTACAACAGGCAGGAGAGTGGTAAGGTACTGTTTTCTCTCAGTTGGCAAGCTGCGCACACAATCGCAGTGTTGTACAGCTTGTTTCATCACCTTTGCCAAGTTGCCGCTCTCTCCGGCTCCCGGAGACGAAGAAGCTGCTTCTTCGCGCAAAGACGATTCTGCCGCTCACAGTGCTCTGCGGTGTGCGCCTTCTGCCGAAAGAGGTCCGGGAGCGGTGCTTAGCTCTGCAGAGCACCGTACCTTCGTCTTTAGCCTCTCTTCTCGTCTACATCTTAGCAAAAAGCTTTTCCACTCTGTCTGGCAAGGAGAAACTGTGCCAGCACAAAAAATATCTCCCATCGTGTTCTAGAGGCTGCACGGAGGTCTGCAGAGTGTTTTGCAAGAAGAGAAAGAAAGTTGTCCAAAACAGCTTGCAATCGAATGTTCATGTGAATAGAAAAGGCAGGAGAGTGGTCAGGTACTGTTTTCTCTCAGTTGGCAAGCTGCGCACACAATCGCAGTGTTGTACAGCTTGTTTCATCACCTTTGCGAAGTTGCCACTCTCTCCGGCTCCCGGAGACGAAGAAGCTGCTTCTTCGCGCAAAGACGATTCTTCCGCTCACAGTGCTCTGCGGTGTGCGCCTTCTGCCGAAAGACGCCCGGGAGCGGTGCTTAGCTCTGCAGAGCACCGTACCTTCGTCTTTAGCCTCTCTTCTCGTCTACATCTTAGCAAAAAGCTTTTCCACTCTGTCTGGCAAGGAGAAACTATGCCAGCACAAAAAACATCTCCCATCGTGTTCTAGAGGCTGCACGGAGGTCTGCCGAGTGTTTTGCAAGAAGAGAAAGAAAGTTGTCCAAAACAGCTTCCAATCGAATGTTCATGTGATTACAACAGGCAGGAGAGTGGTAAGGTACTGTTTTCTCTCAGTTGGCAAGCTGCGCACACAATCGCAGTGTTGTACAGCTTGTTTCATCACCTTTGCGAAGTTGCCGCTCTCTCCGGCTCCCGGAGACGAAGAAGCTGCTTCTTCGCGCAAAGACGATTCTGCCGCTCACAGTGCTCTGCGGTGTGCGCCTTCTGCCGAAAAAGGTCCGGGAGCGGTGCTTAGCTCTGCAGAGCACCGTACCTTCGTCTTTAGCCTCTCTTCTCGTCTACATCTTAGCAAAAAGCTTTTCCACTCTGTCTGGTAAGGAGTAACTGTGCCAGCACAGAAAACATCTCCCATCGTGTTCTAGAGGCTGCACGGAGGTCTGCCGAGTGTTTTGCAAGAAGAGAAAGAAAGTTGTCCAAAACAGCTTCCAATCGAATGTTCATGTGAATAGAAAAGGCAGGAGAGTGGTCAGGTACTGTTTTCTCTCAGTTGGCAAGCTGAGCACACAATCGCAGTGTTGTACAGCTTGTTTCATCACCTTTGCGAAGCTGCCGCTCTCTCCGGCTCCCGGAGACGAAGAAGCTGCTTCTTCGCGCAAAGACGATTCTTCCGCTCACTGTGCTCTGCGGTGTGCGCCTTCTGCCGAAAGAGGTCCGGGAGCGGTGCTTAGCTCTGCAGAGCACCGTACCTTCGTCTTTAGCCTCTCTTCTCGTCTACATCTTAGCAAAAAGCTTTTCCACACTGTCTGGCCAGGAGAAACTTTGCCAGCACATAAAACATCTCCCATCGTGTTCTAGAAGCTGCACGGACTTCTGCCGAGTGTTTTGCAAGAAGAGAAAGAAAGTTGTCCAAAACAGCTTGCAATCGAATGTTCATGTGAATAGAAAAGGCAGCAGAGTGGTCAGGTACTGTTTTCTCTCAGTTGGCAAGCTGCGCACACAATCGCACTGTTGTACAGCTTGTTTCATCACCTTTGCGAAGTTGCCGCTCTCTCCGGCTCCAGGAGACGAAGAAGCTGCTTCTTCGCGTAAAGGCGATTCTGCCGCTCACAGTGCTCTGCGGTGTGCGCCTTCTGCCGAAAGTGGTCCGGGAGCGGTGCTTAGCTCTGCAGAGCACCGTACCTTCGTCTTTAGCCTCTCTTCTCGTCTACATCTTAGCAAAAAGCTTTTCCACTCTGTCTGGCAAGGAGAAACTGTGCCAGCACAGAAAACATCTCCCATCGTGTTCTAGAGGCTGCACGCAGGTCTGCCGAGTGTTTTGCAAGAAGAGAAAGAAAGTTGTCCAAAACAGCTTGCAATCGAATGTTCATGTGAATAGAAAAGGCAGGAGAGTGGTCAGGTACTGTTTTCTCTCAGTTGGCAAGCTGCGCACACAATCGCAGTGTTGTACGGCTTGTTTCATCACCTTTGCGAAGCTGCCGCTCTCTCCGGCTCCCGGAGACGAAGAAGCTGCTTCTTCGCGCAAAGACGATTCTGCCGCTCACAGTGCTCTGCGGTGTGCGCCTTCTGCCGAAAGAGGTCCGGGAGCTGTGCTTAGCTCTGCAGAGCACTCTACCTGCTTCTTTAGCCTCTCTTCTCGTCTACCTCTTAGCAAAAAGCTTTTCCACTCTGTCTGGCAAGGAGAAACTGTGCCAGCACAGAAAACATCTCCCATCGTGTTCTAGAGGCTACACGCAGGTCTGCCGAGTGTTTTGCAAGAAGAGAAAGAAAGTTGTCCAAAACAGCTTGCAATCGAATGTTCATGTGAATAGAAAAGGCAGCAGAGTGGTCAGGTACTGTTTTCTCTCACTTGGCAAGCTGCGCACACAATCGCAGTGTTGTACAGCTTGTTTCATCACCTTTGCGAAGCTGCCGCTCTCTCCGGCTCCCGGAGACGAAGAAGCTGCTTCTTCGCGCAAAGACGATTCTGCCGCTCACAGTGCTCTGCGGTGTGCGCCTTCTGCCGAAAGTGGTCCGGGAGCGGTGCTTAGCTCTGCAGAGCACCGTACCTTCGTCTTTAGCCTCTCTTCTCGTCTACATCTTAGCAAAAAGCTTTTCCACTCTGTCTGGCCAGGAGAAACTTTGCCAGCACATAAAACATCTCCCATCGTGTTCTAGAGGCTGCACGCAGGTCTGCCGACTGTTTTGCAAGAAGAGAAAGAAAGTTGTCCAAAACAGCTTCCAATCGAATGTTCATGTGAATAGAAAAGGCAGGTGAGTGGTCAGGTACTGTTTTCTCTCAGTTGGCAAGCTGCGCACACAATCGCAGTGTTGTACAGCTTGTTTCATCACCTTTGCGAAGTTGCCGCTCTCTCCGGCTCCCGGAGACGAAGAAGCTGCTTCTTCGCGCAAAGACGATTCTGCCGCTCACTGTGCTCTGCGGTGTGCGCCTTCTGCCGAAAGAGGTGCGGGAGCGGTGCTTAGCTCTGCAGAGCACCGTACCTTCGTCTTTAGCCTCTCTTCTCGTCTACATCTTAGCAAAAAGCTTTTCCACTCTGTCTGGCCAGGAGAAATTTTGCCAGCACATAAAACATCTCCCATCGTGTTCTAGAAGCTGCACGGAGATCTGCCGAGTGTTTTGCAAGAAGAGAAAGAAAGTTGTCCAAAACAGCTTGCAATCGAATGTTCATGTGAATAGAAAAGGCAGGAGAGTGGTCAGGTACTGTTTTCTCTCAGTTGGCAAGCTGCGCACACAATCGCAGTGTTGTACAGCTTGTTTCATCACCTTTGCCAAGTTGCCGCTCTCTCCGGCTCCCGGAGACGAAGAAGCTGCTTCTTCGCGCAAAGACGATTCTTCCGCTCACTGTGCTCTGCGGTGTGCGCCTTCTGCCGAAAGTGGTCCGGGAGCGGTGCTTAGCACTGCAGAGCACCGTACCTTCGTCTTTAGCCTCTCTTCTCGTCTACATCTTAGCAAAAAGCTTTTCCACTCTGTCTGGTAAGGAGAAACTGTGCCAGCACAAAAAATATCTCCCATCGTGTTCTAGAGGCTGCACGGAGGTCTGCAGAGTGTTTTGCAAGAAGAGAAAGAAAGTTGTCCAAAACAGCTTGCAATCGAATGTTCATGTGAATAGAAAAGGCAGGAGAGTGGTCAGGTACTGTTTTCTCTCAGTTGGCAAGCTGCGCACACAATCGCAGTGTTGTACGGCTTGTTTCATCACCTTTGCGAAGCTGCCGCTCTCTCCGGCTCCCGGAGACGAAGAAGCTGCTTCTTCGCGCAAAGACGATTCTGCCGCTCACAGTGCTCTGCGGTGTGCGCCTTCTGCCGAAAGAGGTCCGAGAGCTGTGCTTAGCTCTGCAGAGCACTCTACCTGCTTCTTTAGCCTCTCTTCTCGTCTACATCTTAGCAAAAAGCTTTTCCACTCTGTCTGGCAAGGAGAAACTGTGCCAGCACAGAAAACATCTCCCATCGTGTTCTAGAGGCTGCACGCAGGTCTGCCGAGTGTTTTGCAGGAAGAGAAAGAAAGTTGTCCAAAACAGCTTGCAATCGAATGTTCATGTGAATAGAAAAGGCAGGAGAGTGGTCAGGTACTGTTTTCTCTCAGTTGGCAAGCTGCGCACACAATCGCAGTGTTGTACAGCTTGTTTCATCACCTTTGCGAAGTTGCCGCTCTCTCCGGCTCCCGGAGACGAAGAAGCTGCTTCTTCGCGCAAAGACGATTCTGCCGCTCACAGTGCTCTGCGGTGTGCGCCTTCTGCCGAAAGTGGTCCGGGAGCGGTGCTTAGCTCTGCAGAGCACCGTACCTTCGTCTTTAGCCTCTCTTCTCGTCTACATCTTAGCAAAAAGCTTTTCCACTCTGTCTGGCAAGGAGAAACTGTGCCAGCACAAAAAACATCTCCCATCGTGTTCTAGAGGCTGCACGGAGGTCTGCCGAGTGTTTTGCAAGAAGAGAAAGAAAGTTGTCCAAAACAGCTTGCAATCGAATGTTCATGTGATTACAACAGGCAGGTGAGTGGTCAGGTACTGTTTTCTCTCAGTTGGCAAGCTGCGCACACAATCGCAGTGTTGTACAGCTTGTTTCATCACCTTTGCGAAGTTGCCGCTCTCTCCGGCTCCCGGAGACGAAGAAGCTGCTTCTTCGCGCAAAGACGATTCTGCCGCTCACAGTGCTCTGCGGTGTGCGCCTTCTGCCGAAAGAGGTCCGGGAGCTGTGCTTAGCTCTGCAGAGCACTCTACCTGCTTCTTTAGCCTCTCTTCTCGTCTACCTCTTAGCAAAAAGCTTTTCCACTCTGTCTGGCAAGGAGAAACTGTGCCAGCACAGAAAACATCTCCCATCGTGTTCTAGAGGCTACACGCCGGTCTGCCGAGTGTTTTGCAAGAAGAGAAAGAAAGTTGTCCAAAACAGCTTGCAATCGAATGTTCATGTGAATAGAAAAGGCAGCAGAGTGGTCAGGTACTGTTTTCTCTCAGTTGGCAAGCTGCGCACACAATCGCAGTGTTGTACGGCTTGTTTCATCACATTTGCGAAGCTGCCGCTCTCTCCGGCTCCCGGAGACGAAGAAGCTGCTTCTTCGCGCAAAGACGATTCTTCCGCTCACAGTGCTCTGCGGTGTGCGCCTTCTGCCGAAAGAGGTCCGGGAGCGGTGCTTAGCTCTGCAGAGCACCGTACCTTCGTCTTTAGCCTCTCTTCTCGTCTACATCTTAGCAAAAAGCTTTTCCACTCTGTCTGGCCAGGAGAAACTTTGCCAGCACATAAAACATCTCCCATCGTGTTCTAGAAGCTGCACGGAGATCTGCCGAGTGTTTTGCAAGAAGAGAAAGAAAGTTGTCCAAAACAGCTTGCAATCGAATGTTCATGTGAATAGAAAAGGCAGGAGAGTGGTCAGGTACTGTTTTCTCTCAGTTGGCAAACTGCGCACACAATCGCAGTGTTGTACAGCTTGTTTCATCACCTTTGCGAAGTTGCCGCTCTCTCCGGCTCCCGGAGACGAAGAAGCTGCTTCTTCGCGCAAAGACGATTCTGCCGCTCACTGTGCTCTGCGGTGTGCGCCTTCTGCCGAAAGTGGTCCGGGAGCGGTGCTTTGCTCTGCAGAGCACCGTACCTTCGTCTTTAGCCTCTCTTCTCGTCTACATCTTAGCAAAAAGCTTTTCCACTCTGTCTGGCAAGGAGAAACTGTGCCAGCACAAAAAACATCTCCCATCGTGTTCTAGAGGCTGCACGCAGGTCTGCCGAGTGTTTTGCAAGAAGAGAAAGAAAGTTGTCCAAAACAGCTTCCAATCGAATGTTCATGTGATTACAACAGGCAGGAGAGTGGTAAGGTACTGTTTTCTCTCAGTTGGCAAGCTGCGCACACAATCGCAGTGTTGTACAGCTTGTTTCATCACCTTTGCCAAGTTGCCGCTCTCTCCGGCTCCCGGAGACGAAGAAGCTGCTTCTTCGCGCAAAGACGATTCTGCCGCTCACAGTGCTCTGCGGTGTGCGCCTTCTGCCGAAAAAGGTCCGGGAGCGGTGTTTAGCTCTGCAGAGCACCGTACCTTCGTCTTTAGCCTCTCTTCTCGTCTACATCTTAGCAAAAAGCTTTTCCACTCTGTCTGGCAAGGAGAAACTGTGCCAGCACAAAAAATATCTCCCATCGTGTTCTAGAGGCTGCACGGAGGTCTGCCGAGTGTTTTGCAAGAAGAGAAAGAAAGTTGTCCAAAAGAGCTTGCAATCGAATGTTCATGTGAATAGAAAAGGCAGGAGAGTGGTCAGGTACTGTTTTCTCTCAGTTGGCAAGCTGAGCACACAATCGCAGTGTTGTACAGCTTGTTTCATCACCTTTGCGAAGCTGCCGCTCTCTCCGGCTCCCGGAGACGAAGAAGCTGCTTCTTCGCGCAAAGACGATTCTTCCGCTCACTGTGCTCTGCGGTGTGCGCCTTCTACCGAAAGAGGTGCGGGAGCGGTGCTTAGCTCTGCAGAGCACCGTACCTTCGTCTTTAGCCTCTCTTCTCGTCTACATCTTAACAAAAAGATTTTCCACACTGTCTGGCCAGGAGAAACTTTGCCAGCACATAAAACATCTCCCATCTTGTTCTAGAAGCTGCACGGACATCTGCCGAGTGTTTTGCAAGAAGAGAAAGAAAGTTGTCCAAAACAGCTTGCAATCGAATGTTCATGTGAATAGAAAGGCAGGAGAGTGGTCAGGTACTGTTTTCTCTCAGTTGGCAAGCTGCGCACACAATCGCAGTGTTGTACAGCTTCTTTCACCACCTTTGCGAAGTTGCCGCTCTCTCCGTCTCCCGGAGACGAAGAAGCTGCTTCTTCGCGCAAAGACGATTCTGCCGCTCACAGTGCTCTGCGGTGTGCGCCTTCTGCCGAAAGTGGTCCGGGAGCGGTGCTTTGCTCTGCAGAGCACCGTACCTTCGTCTTTAGCCTCTCTTCTCGTCTACATCTTAGCAAAAAGCTTTTCCACTCTGTCTGGCAAGGAGAAACTGTGCCAGCACAGAAAACATCTCCCATCGTGTTCTAGAGGCTGCACGGAGGTCTGCCGAGTGTTTTGCAAGAAGAGAAAGAAAGTTGTCCAAAACAGCTTGCAATCGAATGTTCATGTGAATAGAAAAGGCAGGAGAGTGGTCAGGTACTGTTTTCTCTCAGTTGGCAAGCTGCGCACACAATCGCAGTGTTGTACAGCTTGTTTCATCACCTTTGCGAAGTTGCCACTCTCTCCGGCTCCCGGAGACGAAGAAGCTGCTTCTTCGCGCAAAGACGATTCTGCCGCTCACAGTGCTCTGCGGTGTGCGCCTTCTGCCGAAAGAGGTCCGGGAGCGGTGCTTAGCTCTGCAGAGCACCGTACCTTCGTCTTTAGCCTCTCTTCTCGTCTACATCTTAGCAAAAAGCTTTTCCACTCTGTCTGGCAAGGAGAAACTGTGCCAGCACAGAAAACATCTCCCATCGTGTTCTAGAGGCTGCACGGAGGTCTGCCGAGTGTTTTGCAAGAAGAGAAAGAAAGTTGTCCAAAACAGCTTGCAATCGAATGTTCATGTGATTACAACAGGCAGGAGAGTGGTCAGGTACTGTTTTCTCTCAGTTGGCAAGCTGCGCACACAATCGCAGTGTTGTACAGCTTGTTTCATCACCTTTGCCAAGTTGCCGCTCTCTCCGGCTCCCGGAGACGAAGAAGCTGCTTCTTCGCGCAAAGACGATTCTGCCGCTCACAGTGCTCTGCGGTGTGCGCCTTCTGCCGAAAAAGGTCCGGGAGCGGTGCTTAGCTCTGCAGAGCACCGTACCTTCGTCTTTAGCCTCTCTTCTCGTCTACATCTTAGCAAAAAGCTTTTCCACTCTGTCTGGCAAGGAGAAACTGTGCCAGCACAAAAAACATCTCCCATCGTGTTCTAGAGGCTGCACGGAGGTCTGCCGAGTGTTTTGCAAGAAGAGAAAGAAAGTTGTCCAAAACAGCTTGCAATCGAATGTTCATGTGAATAGAAAATGCAGGAGAGTGGTCAGGTACTGTTTTCTCTAAGTTGGCAAGCTGCGCACACAATCGCAGTGTTGTACAGCTTGTTTCATCACCTTTGCGAAGCTGCCGCTCTCTCCGGCTCCCGGAGACGAAGAAGCTGCTTCTTCGCGCAAAGACGATTCTTCCGCTCACTGTGCTCTGCGGTGTGCGCCTTCTGCCGAAAGAGGTGCGGGAGCGGTGCTTAGCTCTGCAGAGCACCGTACCTTCGTCTTTAGCCTCTCTTCTCGTCTACATCTTAGCAAAAAGCTTTTCCACTCTGTCTGGCCAGGAGAAACTTTGCAAGCACATAAAACATCTCCCATCGTGTTCTAGAAGCTGCACGGAGATCTGCCGAGTGTTTTGCAAGAAGAGAAAGAAAGTTGTCCAAAACAGCTTGCAATCGAATGTTCATGTGAATAGAAAAGGCAGGAGAGTGGTCAGGTACTGTTTTCTCTCAGTTGGCAAGCTGCGCATACAATCGCAGTGTTGTACAGCTTGTTTCATCACCTTTGCCAAGTTGCCGCTCTCTGCGGCTCCCGGAGACGAAGAAGCTGCTTCTTCGCGCAAAGACGATTCTTCCGCTCACTGTGCTCTGCGGTGTGCGCCTTCTGCCGAAAGTGGTCCGGGAGCGGTGCTTAGCACTGCAGAGCACCGTACCTTCGTCTTTAGCCTCTCTTCTCGTCTACATCTTAGCAAAAAGCTTTTCCACTCTGTCTGGCAAGGAGAAACTGTGCCAGCACAGAAAACATCTCCCATCGTGTTCTAGAGGCTGCACGCAGGTCTGCCGAGTGTTTTGCAGGAAGAGAAAGAAAGTTGTCCAAAACAGCTTGCAATCGAATGTTCATGTGAATAGAAAAGGCAGGAGAGTGGTCAGGTACTGTTTTCTCTCAGTTGGCAAGCTGCGCACACAATCGCAGTGTTGTACAGCTTGTTTCATCACCTTTGCGAAGTTGCCGCTCTCTCCGGCTCCCGGAGACGAAGAAGCTGCTTCTTCGCGCAAAGACGATTCTGCCGCTCACAGTGCTCTGCGGTGTGCGCCTTCTGCCGAAAAAGGTCCGGGAGCGGTGCTTAGCTCTGCAGAGCACCGTACCTTCGTCTTTAGCCTCTCTTCTCGTCTACATCTTAGCAAAAAGCTTTTCCACTCTGTCTGGCAAGGAGAAACTGTGCCAGCACAGAAAACATCTCCCATCGTGTTCTAGAGGCTGCACGGAGGTTTGCAGAGTGTTTTGCAAGAAGAGAAAGAAAGTTGTCCAAAACAGCTTGCAATCGAATGTTCATGTGAATAGAAAATGCAGGAGAGTGGTCAGGTACTGTTTTCTCTCAGTTGGCAAGCTGCGCACACAATCGCAGTGTTGTACAGCTTGTTTCATCACCTTTGCGAAGTTGCCGCTCTCTCCGGCTCCCGGAGACGAAGAAGCTGCTTCTTCGCGCAAAGACGATTCTGCCGCTCACAGTGCTCTGCGGTGTGCGCCTTCTGCCGAAAGAGGTCCGGGAGAGGTGCTTAGCTCTGCAGAGCACCGTACCTTCGTCTTTAGCCTCTCTTCTCGTCTACATCTTAGCAAAAAGCTTTTCCACTCTGTCTGGCAAGGAGAAACTGTGCCAGCACATAAAACATCTCCCATCGTGTTCTAGAAGCTGCACGGAGATCTGCCGAGTGTTTTGCAAGAAGAGAAAGAAAGTTGTCCAAAACAGCTTGCAATCGAATGTTCATGTGAATAGAAAAGGCAGGAGAGTGGTCAGGTACTGTTTTCTCTCAGTTGGCAAGCTGCGCACACAATCGCAGTGTTGTACAGCTTGTTTCATCACCTTTGCGAAGTTGCCGCTCTCTCCGGCTCCCGGAGACGAAGAAGCTGCTTCTTCGCGCAAAGACGATTCTGCCGCTCACAGTGCTCTGCGGTGTGCGCCTTCTGCCGAAAGAGGTCCGGGAGCGCTGCTTTGCTCTGCAGAGCACCGTACCTTCGTCTTTAGCCTCTCTTCTCGTCTACATCTTAGCAAAAAGCTTTTCCACTCTGTCTGGCAAGGAGAAACTGTGCCAGCACAAAAAACATCTCCCATCGTGTTCTAGAGGCTGCACGGAGGTCTGCCGAGTGTTTTGCAAGAAGAGAAAGAAAGTTGTCCAAAACAGCTTCCAATCGAATGTTCATGTGATTACAACAGGCAGGAGAGTGGTAAGGTACTGTTTTCTCTCAGTTGGCAAGCTGCGCACACAATCGCAGTGTTGTACAGCTTGTTTCATCACCTTTGCCAAGTTGCCGCTCTCTCCGGCTCCCGGAGACGAAGAAGCTGCTTCTTCGCGCAAAGACGATTCTGCCGCTCACAGTGCTCTGCGGTGTGCGCCTTCTGCCGAAAGAGGTCCGGGAGCGGTGCTTAGCTCTGCAGAGCACCGTACCTTCGTCTTTAGCCTCTCTTCTCGTCTACATCTTAGCAAAAAGCTTTTCCACTCTGTCTGGCAAGGAGAAACTGTGCCAGCACAAAAAATATCTCCCATCGTGTTCTAGAGGCTGCACGGAGGTCTGCAGAGTGTTTTGCAAGAAGAGAAAGAAAGTTGTCCAAAACAGCTTGCAATCGAATGTTCATGTGAATAGAAAATGCAGGAGAGTGGTCAGGTACTGTTTTCTCTCAGTTGGCAAGCTGCGCACACAATCGCAGTGTTGTACAGCTTGTTTCATCACCTTTGCGAAGTTGCCACTCTCTCCGGCTCCCGGAGACGAAGAAGCTGCTTCTTCGCGCAAAGACGATTCTTCCGCTCACAGTGCTCTGCGGTGTGCGCCTTCTGCCGAAAGACGCCCGGGAGCGGTGCCTAGCTCTGCAGAGCACCGTACCTTCGTCTTTAGCCTCTCTTCTCGTCTACATCTTAGCAAAAAGCTTTTCCACTCTGTCTGGCAAGGAGAAACTGTGCCAGCACAAAAAACATCTCCCATCGTGTTCTAGAGGCTGCACGCAGGTCTGCCGAGTGTTTTGCAAGAAGAGAAAGAAAGTTGTCCAAAACAGCTTCCAATCGAATGTTCATGTGATTACAACAGGCAGGAGAGTGGTAAGGTACTGTTTTCTCTAGTTGGCAAGCTGCGCACACAATCGCAGTGTTGTACAGCTTGTTTCATCACCTTTGCGAAGTTGCCGCTCTCTCCGGCTCCCGGAGACGAAGAAGCTGCTTCTTCGCGCAAAGACGATTCTGCCGCTCACAGTGCTCTGCGGTGTGCGCCTTCTGCCGAAAAAGGTCCGGGAGCGGTGCTTAGCTCTGCAGAGCACCGTACCTTCGTCTTTAGCCTCTCTTCTCGTCTACATCTTAGCAAAAAGCTTTTCCACTCTGTCTGGCAAGGAGAAACTGTGCCAGCACAAAAAACATCTCCCATCGTGTTCTAGAGGCTGCACGGAGGTCTGCCGAGTGTTTTGCAAGAAGAGAAAGAAAGTTGTCCAAAACAGCTTCCAATCGAATGTTCATGTGAATAGAAAAGGCAGGAGAGTGGTCAGGTACTGTTTTCTCTCAGTTGTCATGCTGCGCACACAATCGCAGTGTTGTACAGCTTGTTTCATCACCTTTGCGAAGCTGCCGCTCTCTCCGGCTCCCGGAGACGAAGAAGCTGCTTCTTCGCGCAAAGACGATTCTTCCGCTCACTGTGCTCTGCGGTGTGCGCCTTCTGCCGAAAGAGGTTCGGGAGCGGTGCTTAGCTCTGCAGAGCACTCTACCTTCGTCTTTAGCTTCTCTTCTCGTCTACATCTTAGCAAAAAGCTTTTCCACTCTGTCTGGCCAGGAGAAACTTTGCCAGCACATAAAACATCTCCCATCGTGTTCTAGAAGCTGCACGGAGATCTGCCGAGTGTTTTGCAAGAAGAGAAAGAAAGTTGTCCAAAACAGCTTGCAATCGAATGTTCATGTGAATAGAAAAGGCAGGAGAGTGGTCAGGTACTGTTTTCTCTCAGTTGGCAAGCTGCGCACACAATCGCAGTGTTGTACAGCTTGTTTCATCACCTTTGCCAAGTTGCCGCTCTCTCCGGCTCCCGGAGACGAAGAAGCTGCTTCTTCGCGCAAAGACGATTCTGCCGCTCACAGTGCTCTGCGGTGTGCGCCTTCTGCCGAAAGTGGTCCGGGAGCGGTGCTTTGCTCTGCAGAGCACCGTACCTTCGTCTTTAGCCTCTCTTCTCGTCTACATCTTAGCAAAAAGCTTTTCCACTCTGTCTGGCAAGGAGAAACTGTGCCAGCACAAAAAACATCTCCCATCGTGTTCTAGAGGCTGCACGGAGGTCTGCAGAGTGTTTTGCAAGAAGAGAAAGAAAGTTGTCCAAAACAGCTTCCAATCGAATGTTCATGTGAATAGAAAAGGCAGGAGAGTGGTCAGGTACTGTTTTCTCTCAGTTGTCATGCTGCGCACACAATCGCAGTGTTGTACAGCTTGTTTCATCACCTTTGCGAAGCTGCCGCTCTCTCCGGCTCCCGGAGACGAAGAAGCTGCTTCTTCGCGCAAAGACGATTCTTCCGCTCACTGTGCTCTGCGGTGTGCGCCTTCTGCCGAAAGAGGTTCGGGAGCGGTGCTTAGCTCTGCAGAGCACCGTACCTTCGTCTTTAGCCTCTCTTCTCGTCTACATCTTAGCAAAAAGCTTTTCCACTCTGTCTGGCCAGGAGAAACTTTGCCAGCACATAAAACATCTCCCATCGTGTTCTAGAAGCTGCACGGAGATCTGCCGAGTGTTTTGCAAGAAGAGAAAGAAAGTTGTCCAAAACAGCTTGCAATCGAATGTTCATGTGAATAGAAAAGGCAGGAGAGTGGTCAGGTACTGTTTTCTCTCAGTTGGCAAGCTGCGCACACAATCGCAGTGTTGTACAGCTTGTTTCATCACCTTTGCGAAGTTGCCGCTCTCTCCGGCTCCCGGAGACGAAGAAGCTGCTTCTTCGCGCAAAGACGATTCTGCCGCTCACAGTGCTCTGCGGTGTGCGCCTTCTGCCGAAAGTGGTCCGGGAGCGGTGCTTTGCTCTGCAGAGCACCGTACCTTCGTCTTTAGCCTCTCTTCTCGTCTACATCTTAGCAAAAAAGCTTTTCCACTATGTCTGGCCAGGAGAAACTGTGCCAGCACAAAAAACATCTCCCATCGTGTTCTAGAGGCTGCACGGAGGTCTGCCGAGTGTTTTGCAAGAAGAGAAAGAAAGTTGTCCAAAACAGCTTGCAATCGAATGTTCATGTGATTACAACAGGCAGGAGAGTGGTCAGGTACTGTTTTCTCTCAGTTGGCAAGCTGCGCACACAATCGCAGTGTTGTACAGCTTGTTTCATCACCTTTGCGAAGTTGCCGCTCTCTCCGGCTCCCGGAGACGAAGAAGCTGCTTCTTCGCGCAAAGACGATTCTGCCGCTCACAGTGCTCTGCGGTGTGCGCCTTCTGCCGAAAAAGGTCCGGGAGCTGTGCTTAGCTCTGCAGAGCACCGTACCTTCGTCTTTAGCCTCTCTTCTCGTCTACATCTTAGCAAAAAGCTTTTCCACTCTGTCTGGCAAGGAGAAACTGTGCCAGCACAAAAAATATCTCCCATCGTGTTCTAGAGGCTGCACGGAGGTCTGCAGAGTGTTTTGCAAGAAGAGAAAGAAAGTTGTCCAAAACAGCTTGCAATCGAATGTTCATGTGAATAGAAAAGGCAGGAGAGTGGTCAGGTACTGTTTTCTCTCAGTTGGCAAGCTGAGCACACAATCGCAGTGTTGTACAGCTTGTTTCATCACCTTTGCGAAGCTGCCGCTCTCTCCGGCTCCCGGAGACGAAGAAGCTGCTTCTTCGCGCAAAGACGATTCTTCCGCTCACTGTGCTCTGCGGTGTGCGCCTTCTGCCGAAAGAGGTCCTGGAGCGGTGCTTAGCTCTGCAGAGCACCGTACCTTCGTCTTTAGCCTCTCTTCTCGTCTACATCTTAGCAAAAAGCTTTTCCACACTGTCTGGCCAGGAGAAACTTTGCCAGCACATAAAACATCTCCCATCGTGTTCTAGAAGCTGCACGGACTTCTGCCGAGTGTTTTGCAAGAAGAGAAAGAAAGTTGTCCAAAACAGCTTGCAATCGAATGTTCATGTGAATAGAAAAGGCAGCAGAGTGGTCAGGTACTGTTTTCTCTCAGTTGGCAAGCTGCGCACACAATCGCACTGTTGTACAGCTTGTTTCATCACCTTTGCGAAGTTGCCGCTCTCTCCGGCTCCAGGAGACGAAGAAGCTGCTTCTTCGCGCAAAGGCGATTCTGCCGCTCACAGTGCTCTGCGGTGTGCGCCTTCTGCCGAAAGTGGTCCGGGAGCGGTGCTTAGCTCTGCAGAGCACCGTACCTTCGTCTTTAGCCTCTCTTCTCGTCTACATCTTAGCAAAAAGCTTTTCCACTCTGTCTGGCAAGGAGAAACTGTGCCAGCACAGAAAACATCTCCCATCGTGTTCTAGAGGCTGCACGCAGGTCTGCCGAGTGTTTTGCAAGAAGAGAAAGAAAGTTGTCCAAAACAGATTGCAATCGAATGTTCATGTGAATAGAAAAGGCAGCAGAGTGGTCAGGTACTGTTTTCTCTCAGTTGGCAAGCTGCGCACACAATCGCAGTGTTGTACGGCTTGTTTCATCACCTTTGCGAAGCTGCCGCTCTCTCCGGCTCCCGGAGACGAAGAAGCTGCTTCTTCGCGCAAAGACGATTCTGCCGCTCACAGTGCTCTGCGGTGTGCGCCTTCTGCCGAAAGAGGTCCGGGAGCTGTGCTTAGCTCTGCAGAGCACTCTACCTGCTTCTTTAGCCTCTCTTCTCGTCTACCTCTTAGCAAAAAGCTTTTCCACTCTGTCTGGCAAGGAGAAACTGTGCCAGCACAGAAAACATCTCCCATCGTGTTCTAGAGGCTACACGCCGGTCTGCCGAGTGTTTTGCAAGAAGAGAAAGAAAGTTGTCCAAAACAGCTTGCAATCGAATGTTCATGTGAATAGAAAAGGCAGCAGAGTGGTCAGGTACTGTTTTCTCTCAGTTGGCAAGCTGCGCACACAATCGCAGTGTTGTACGGCTTGTTTCATCACATTTGCGAAGCTGCCGCTCTCTCCGGCTCCCGGAGACGAAGAAGCTGCTTCTTCGCGCAAAGACGATTCTTCCGCTCACAGTGCTCTGCGGTGTGCGCCTTCTGCCGAAAGAGGTCCGGGAGCGGTGCTTAGCTCTGCAGAGCACCGTACCTTCGTCTTTAGCCTCTCTTCTCGTCTACATCTTAGCAAAAAGCTTTTCCACTCTGTCTGGCCAGGAGAAACTTTGCCAGCACATAAAACATCTCCCATCGTGTTCTAGAAGCTGCACGGAGATCTGCCGAGTGTTTTGCAAGAAGAGAAAGAAAGTTGTCCAAAACAGCTTGCAATCGAATGTTCATGTGAATAGAAAAGGCAGGAGAGTGGTCAGGTACTGTTTTCTCTCAGTTGGCAAACTGCGCACACAATCGCAGTGTTGTACAGCTTGTTTCATCACCTTTGCGAAGTTGCCGCTCTCTCCGGCTCCCGGAGACGAAGAAGCTGCTTCTTCGCGCAAAGACGATTCTGCCGCTCACTGTGCTCTGCGGTGTGCGCCTTCTGCCGAAAGTGGTCCGGGAGCGGTGCTTTGCTCTGCAGAGCACCGTACCTTCGTCTTTAGCCTCTCTTCTCGTCTACATCTTAGCAAAAAGCTTTTCCACTCTGTCTGGCAAGGAGAAACTGTGCCAGCACAAAAAACATCTCCCATCGTGTTCTAGAGGCTGCACGCAGGTCTGCCGAGTGTTTTGCAAGAAGAGAAAGAAAGTTGTCCAAAACAGCTTCCAATCGAATGTTCATGTGATTACAACAGGCAGGAGAGTGGTAAGGTACTGTTTTCTCTCAGTTGGCAAGCTGCGCACACAATCGCAGTGTTGTACAGCTTGTTTCATCACCTTTGCCAAGTTGCCGCTCTCTCCGGCTCCCGGAGACGAAGAAGCTGCTTCTTCGCGCAAAGACGATTCTGCCGCTCACAGTGCTCTGCGGTGTGCGCCTTCTGCCGAAAAAGGTCCGGGAGCGGTGTTTAGCTCTGCAGAGCACCGTACCTTCGTCTTTAGCCTCTCTTCTCGTCTACATCTTAGCAAAAAGCTTTTCCACTCTGTCTGGCAAGGAGAAACTGTGCCAGCACAAAAAATATCTCCCATCGTGTTCTAGAGGCTGCACGGAGGTCTGCCGAGTGTTTTGCAAGAAGAGAAAGAAAGTTGTCCAAAAGAGCTTGCAATCGAATGTTCATGTGAATAGAAAAGGCAGGAGAGTGGTCAGGTACTGTTTTCTCTCAGTTGGCAAGCTGAGCACACAATCGCAGTGTTGTACAGCTTGTTTCATCACCTTTGCGAAGCTGCCGCTCTCTCCGGCTCCCGGAGACGAAGAAGCTGCTTCTTCGCGCAAAGACGATTCTTCCGCTCACTGTGCTCTGCGGTGTGCGCCTTCTACCGAAAGAGGTGCGGGAGCGGTGCTTAGCTCTGCAGAGCACCGTACCTTCGTCTTTAGCCTCTCTTCTCGTCTACATCTTAACAAAAAGATTTTCCACACTGTCTGGCCAGGAGAAACTTTGCCAGCACATAAAACATCTCCCATCTTGTTCTAGAAGCTGCACGGACATCTGCCGAGTGTTTTGCAAGAAGAGAAAGAAAGTTGTCCAAAACAGCTTGCAATCGAATGTTCATGTGAATAGAAAGGCAGGAGAGTGGTCAGGTACTGTTTTCTCTCAGTTGGCAAGCTGCGCACACAATCGCAGTGTTGTACAGCTACTTTCACCACCTTTGCGAAGTTGCCGCTCTCTCCGTCTCCCGGAGACGAAGAAGCTGCTTCTTCGCGCAAAGACGATTCTGCCGCTCACAGTGCTCTGCGGTGTGCGCCTTCTGCCGAAAGTGGTCCGGGAGCGGTGCTTTGCTCTGCAGAGCACCGTACCTTCGTCTTTAGCCTCTCTTCTCGTCTACATCTTAGCAAAAAGCTTTTCCACTCTGTCTGGCAAGGAGAAACTGTGCCAGCACAGAAAACATCTCCCATCGTGTTCTAGAGGCTGCACGGAGGTCTGCCGAGTGTTTTGCAAGAAGAGAAAGAAAGTTGTCCAAAACAGCTTGCAATCGAATGTTCATGTGAATAGAAAAGGCAGGAGAGTGGTCAGGTACTGTTTTCTCTCAGTTGGCAAGCTGCGCACACAATCGCAGTGTTGTACAGCTTGTTTCATCACCTTTGCGAAGTTGCCACTCTCTCCGGCTCCCGGAGACGAAGAAGCTGCTTCTTCGCGCAAAGACGATTCTGCCGCTCACAGTGCTCTGCGGTGTGCGCCTTCTGCCGAAAGAGGTCCGGGAGCGGTGCTTAGCTCTGCAGAGCACCGTACCTTCGTCTTTAGCCTCTCTTCTCGTCTACATCTTAGCAAAAAGCTTTTCCACTCTGTCTGGCAAGGAGAAACTGTGCCAGCACAGAAAACATCTCCCATCGTCTTCTAGAGGCTGCACGCAGGTCTGCCGAGTGTTTTGCAAGAAGAGAAAGAAAGTTGTCCAAAACAGCTTGCAATCGAATGTTCATGTGATTACAACAGGCAGGAGAGTGGTCAGGTACTGTTTTCTCTCAGTTGGCAAGCTGCGCACACAATCGCAGTGTTGTACAGCTTGTTTCATCACCTTTGCCAAGTTGCCGCTCTCTCCGGCTCCCGGAGACGAAGAAGCTGCTTCTTCGCGCAAAGACGATTCTGCCGCTCACAGTGCTCTGCGGTGTGCGCCTTCTGCCGAAAAAGGTCCGGGAGCGGTGCTTAGCTCTGCAGAGCACCCTACCTTCGTCTTTAGCCTCTCTTCTCGTCTACATCTTAGCAAAAAGCTTTTCCACTCTGTCTGGCAAGGAGAAACTGTGCCAGCACAAAAAACATCTCCCATCGTGTTCTAGAGGCTGCACGGAGGTCTGCCGAGTGTTTTGCAAGAAGAGAAAGAAAGTTGTCCAAAACAGCTTGCAATCGAATGTTCATGTGAATAGAAAATGCAGGAGAGTGGTCAGGTACTGTTTTCTCTAAGTTGGCAAGCTGCGCACACAATCGCAGTGTTGTACAGCTTGTTTCATCACCTTTGCGAAGCTGCCGCTCTCTCCGGCTCCCGGAGACGAAGAAGCTGCTTCTTCGCGCAAAGACGATTCTTCCGCTCACTGTGCTCTGCGGTGTGCGCCTTCTGCCGAAAGAGGTGCGGGAGCGGTGCTTAGCTCTGCAGAGCACCGTACCTTCGTCTTTAGCCTCTCTTCTCGTCTACATCTTAGCAAAAAGCTTTTCCACTCTGTCTGGCCAGGAGAAACTTTGCAAGCACATAAAACATCTCCCATCGTGTTCTAGAAGCTGCACGGAGATCTGCCGAGTGTTTTGCAAGAAGAGAAAGAAAGTTGTCCAAAACAGCTTGCAATCGAATGTTCATGTGAATAGAAAAGGCAGGAGAGTGGTCAGGTACTGTTTTCTCTCAGTTGGCAAGCTGCGCATACAATCGCAGTGTTGTACAGCTTGTTTCATCACCTTTGCCAAGTTGCCGCTCTCTCCGGCTCCCGGAGACGAAGAAGCTGCTTCTTCGCGCAAAGACGATTCTTCCGCTCACTGTGCTCTGCGGTGTGCGCCTTCTGCCGAAAGTGGTCCGGGAGCGGTGCTTAGCACTGCAGAGCACCGTACCTTCGTCTTTAGCCTCTCTTCTCGTCTACATCTTAGCAAAAAGCTTTTCCACTCTGTCTGGCAAGGAGAAACTGTGCCAGCACAGAAAACATCTCCCATCGTGTTCTAGAGGCTGCACGCAGGTCTGCCGAGTGTTTTGCAGGAAGAGAAAGAAAGTTGTCCAAAACAGCTTGCAATCGAATGTTCATGTGAATAGAAAAGGCAGGAGAGTGGTCAGGTACTGTTTTCTCTCAGTTGGCAAGCTGCGCACACAATCGCAGTGTTGTACAGCTTGTTTCATCACCTTTGCGAAGTTGCCGCTCTCTCCGGCTCCCGGAGACGAAGAAGCTGCTTCTTCGCGCAAAGACGATTCTGCCGCTCACAGTGCTCTGCGGTGTGCGCCTTCTGCCGAAAAAGGTCCGGGAGCGGTGCTTAGCTCTGCAGAGCACCGTACCTTCGTCTTTAGCCTCTCTTCTCGTCTACATCTTAGCAAAAAGCTTTTCCACTCTGTCTGGCAAGGAGAAACTGTGCCAGCACATAAAACATCTCCCATCGTGTTCTAGAAGCTGCACGGAGATCTGCCGAGTGTTTTGCAAGAAGAGAA
The DNA here is from genome assembly GCF_028551555.1 of Melozone crissalis. Classification (NCBI taxonomy): domain Eukaryota; kingdom Metazoa; phylum Chordata; class Aves; order Passeriformes; family Passerellidae; genus Melozone; species Melozone crissalis. The sequence goes on along the minus strand of NW_026536241.1, from coordinate 7,800 downwards.
AGAAAGTTGTCCAAAACAGCTTGCAATCGAATGTTCATGTGAATAGAAAAGGCAGGAGAGTGGTCAGGTACTGTTTTCTCTCAGTTGGCAAGCTGCGCACACAATCGCAGTGTTGTACAGCTTGTTTCATCACCTTTGCGAAGTTGCCGCTCTCTCCGGCTCCCGGAGACGAAGAAGCTGCTTCTTCGCGCAAAGACGATTCTGCCGCTCACAGTGCTCTGCGGTGTGCGCCTTCTGCCGAAAGAGGTCCGGGAGCGCTGCTTTGCTCTGCAGAGCACCGTACCTTCGTCTTTAGCCTCTCTTCTCGTCTACATCTTAGCAAAAAGCTTTTCCACTCTGTCTGGCAAGGAGAAACTGTGCCAGCACAAAAAACATCTCCCATCGTGTTCTAGAGGCTGCACGGAGGTCTGCCGAGTGTTTTGCAAGAAGAGAAAGAAAGTTGTCCAAAACAGCTTGCAATCGAATGTTCATGTGAATAGAAAATGCAGGAGAGTGGTCAGGTACTGTTTTCTCTAAGTTGGCAAGCTGCGCACACAATCGCAGTGTTGTACAGCTTGTTTCATCACCTTTGCGAAGCTGCCGCTCTCTCCGGCTCCCGGAGACGAAGAAGCTGCTTCTTCGCGCAAAGACGATTCTTCCGCTCACTGTGCTCTGCGGTGTGCGCCTTCTGCCGAAAGAGGTGCGGGAGCGGTGCTTAGCTCTGCAGAGCACCGTACCTTCGTCTTTAGCCTCTCTTCTCGTCTACATCTTAGCAAAAAGCTTTTCCACTCTGTCTGGCCAGGAGAAACTTTGCAAGCACATAAAACATCTCCCATCGTGTTCTAGAAGCTGCACGGAGATCTGCCGAGTGTTTTGCAAGAAGAGAAAGAAAGTTGTCCAAAACAGCTTGCAATCGAATGTTCATGTGAATAGAAAAGGCAGGAGAGTGGTCAGGTACTGTTTTCTCTCAGTTGGCAAGCTGCGCATACAATCGCAGTGTTGTACAGCTTGTTTCATCACCTTTGCCAAGTTGCCGCTCTCTCCGGCTCCCGGAGACGAAGAAGCTGCTTCTTCGCGCAAAGACGATTCTTCCGCTCACTGTGCTCTGCGGTGTGCGCCTTCTGCCGAAAGTGGTCCGGGAGCGGTGCTTAGCACTGCAGAGCACCGTACCTTCGTCTTTAGCCTCTCTTCTCGTCTACATCTTAGCAAAAAGCTTTTCCACTCTGTCTGGCAAGGAGAAACTGTGCCAGCACAGAAAACATCTCCCATCGTGTTCTAGAGGCTGCACGCAGGTCTGCCGAGTGTTTTGCAGGAAGAGAAAGAAAGTTGTCCAAAACAGCTTGCAATCGAATGTTCATGTGAATAGAAAAGGCAGGAGAGTGGTCAGGTACTGTTTTCTCTCAGTTGGCAAGCTGCGCACACAATCGCAGTGTTGTACAGCTTGTTTCATCACCTTTGCGAAGTTGCCGCTCTCTCCGGCTCCCGGAGACGAAGAAGCTGCTTCTTCGCGCAAAGACGATTCTGCCGCTCACAGTGCTCTGCGGTGTGCGCCTTCTGCCGAAAAAGGTCCGGGAGCGGTGCTTAGCTCTGCAGAGCACCGTACCTTCGTCTTTAGCCTCTCTTCTCGTCTACATCTTAGCAAAAAGCTTTTCCACTCTGTCTGGCAAGGAGAAACTGTGCCAGCACATAAAACATCTCCCATCGTGTTCTAGAAGCTGCACGGAGATCTGCCGAGTGTTTTGCAAGAAGAGAAAGAAAGTTGTCCAAAACAGCTTGCAATCGAATGTTCATGTGAATAGAAAAGGCAGGAGAGTGGTCAGGTACTGTTTTCTCTCAGTTGGCAAGCTGCGCACACAATCGCAGTGTTGTACAGCTTGTTTCATCACCTTTGCGAAGTTGCCGCTCTCTCCGGCTCCCGGAGACGAAGAAGCTGCTTCTTCGCGCAAAGACGATTCTGCCGCTCACAGTGCTCTGCGGTGTGCGCCTTCTGCCGAAAGAGGTCCGGGAGCGCTGCTTTGCTCTGCAGAGCACCGTACCTTCGTCTTTAGCCTCTCTTCTCGTCTACATCTTAGCAAAAAGCTTTTCCACTCTGTCTGGCAAGGAGAAACTGTGCCAGCACAAAAAACATCTCCCATCGTGTTCTAGAGGCTGCACGGAGGTCTGCCGAGTGTTTTGCAAGAAGAGAAAGAAAGTTGTCCAAAACAGCTTCCAATCGAATGTTCATGTGATTACAACAGGCAGGAGAGTGGTAAGGTACTGTTTTCTCTCAGTTGGCAAGCTGCGCACACAATCGCAGTGTTGTACAGCTTGTTTCATCACCTTTGCCAAGTTGCCGCTCTCTCCGGCTCCCGGAGACGAAGAAGCTGCTTCTTCGCGCAAAGACGATTCTGCCGCTCACAGTGCTCTGCGGTGTGCGCCTTCTGCCGAAAGAGGTCCGGGAGCGGTGCTTAGCTCTGCAGAGCACCGTACCTTCGTCTTTAGCCTCTCTTCTCGTCTACATCTTAGCAAAAAGCTTTTCCACTCTGTCTGGCAAGGAGAAACTGTGCCAGCACAAAAAATATCTCCCATCGTGTTCTAGAGGCTGCACGGAGGTCTGCAGAGTGTTTTGCAAGAAGAGAAAGAAAGTTGTCCAAAACAGCTTGCAATCGAATGTTCATGTGAATAGAAAATGCAGGAGAGTGGTCAGGTACTGTTTTCTCTCAGTTGGCAAGCTGCGCACACAATCGCAGTGTTGTACAGCTTGTTTCATCACCTTTGCGAAGTTGCCACTCTCTCCGGCTCCCGGAGACGAAGAAGCTGCTTCTTCGCGCAAAGACGATTCTTCCGCTCACAGTGCTCTGCGGTGTGCGCCTTCTGCCGAAAGACGCCCGGGAGCGGTGCCTAGCTCTGCAGAGCACCGTACCTTCGTCTTTAGCCTCTCTTCTCGTCTACATCTTAGCAAAAAGCTTTTCCACTCTGTCTGGCAAGGAGAAACTGTGCCAGCACAAAAAACATCTCCCATCGTGTTCTAGAGGCTGCACGCAGGTCTGCCGAGTGTTTTGCAAGAAGAGAAAGAAAGTTGTCCAAAACAGCTTCCAATCGAATGTTCATGTGATTACAACAGGCAGGAGAGTGGTAAGGTACTGTTTTCTCTAGTTGGCAAGCTGCGCACACAATCGCAGTGTTGTACAGCTTGTTTCATCACCTTTGCGAAGTTGCCGCTCTCTCCGGCTCCCGGAGACGAAGAAGCTGCTTCTTCGCGCAAAGACGATTCTGCCGCTCACAGTGCTCTGCGGTGTGCGCCTTCTGCCGAAAAAGGTCCGGGAGCGGTGCTTAGCTCTGCAGAGCACCGTACCTTCGTCTTTAGCCTCTCTTCTCGTCTACATCTTAGCAAAAAGCTTTTCCACTCTGTCTGGCAAGGAGAAACTGTGCCAGCACAAAAAACATCTCCCATCGTGTTCTAGAGGCTGCACGGAGGTCTGCCGAGTGTTTTGCAAGAAGAGAAAGAAAGTTGTCCAAAACAGCTTCCAATCGAATGTTCATGTGAATAGAAAAGGCAGGAGAGTGGTCAGGTACTGTTTTCTCTCAGTTGTCATGCTGCGCACACAATCGCAGTGTTGTACAGCTTGTTTCATCACCTTTGCGAAGCTGCCGCTCTCTCCGGCTCCCGGAGACGAAGAAGCTGCTTCTTCGCGCAAAGACGATTCTTCCGCTCACTGTGCTCTGCGGTGTGCGCCTTCTGCCGAAAGAGGTTCGGGAGCGGTGCTTAGCTCTGCAGAGCACTCTACCTTCGTCTTTAGCTTCTCTTCTCGTCTACATCTTAGCAAAAAGCTTTTCCACTCTGTCTGGCCAGGAGAAACTTTGCCAGCACATAAAACATCTCCCATCGTGTTCTAGAAGCTGCACGGAGATCTGCCGAGTGTTTTGCAAGAAGAGAAAGAAAGTTGTCCAAAACAGCTTGCAATCGAATGTTCATGTGAATAGAAAAGGCAGGAGAGTGGTCAGGTACTGTTTTCTCTCAGTTGGCAAGCTGCGCACACAATCGCAGTGTTGTACAGCTTGTTTCATCACCTTTGCCAAGTTGCCGCTCTCTCCGGCTCCCGGAGACGAAGAAGCTGCTTCTTCGCGCAAAGACGATTCTGCCGCTCACAGTGCTCTGCGGTGTGCGCCTTCTGCCGAAAGTGGTCCGGGAGCGGTGCTTTGCTCTGCAGAGCACCGTACCTTCGTCTTTAGCCTCTCTTCTCGTCTACATCTTAGCAAAAAGCTTTTCCACTCTGTCTGGCAAGGAGAAACTGTGCCAGCACAAAAAACATCTCCCATCGTGTTCTAGAGGCTGCACGGAGGTCTGCAGAGTGTTTTGCAAGAAGAGAAAGAAAGTTGTCCAAAACAGCTTCCAATCGAATGTTCATGTGAATAGAAAAGGCAGGAGAGTGGTCAGGTACTGTTTTCTCTCAGTTGTCATGCTGCGCACACAATCGCAGTGTTGTACAGCTTGTTTCATCACCTTTGCGAAGCTGCCGCTCTCTCCGGCTCCCGGAGACGAAGAAGCTGCTTCTTCGCGCAAAGACGATTCTTCCGCTCACTGTGCTCTGCGGTGTGCGCCTTCTGCCGAAAGAGGTTCGGGAGCGGTGCTTAGCTCTGCAGAGCACCGTACCTTCGTCTTTAGCCTCTCTTCTCGTCTACATCTTAGCAAAAAGCTTTTCCACTCTGTCTGGCCAGGAGAAACTTTGCCAGCACATAAAACATCTCCCATCGTGTTCTAGAAGCTGCACGGAGATCTGCCGAGTGTTTTGCAAGAAGAGAAAGAAAGTTGTCCAAAACAGCTTGCAATCGAATGTTCATGTGAATAGAAAAGGCAGGAGAGTGGTCAGGTACTGTTTTCTCTCAGTTGGCAAGCTGCGCACACAATCGCAGTGTTGTACAGCTTGTTTCATCACCTTTGCGAAGTTGCCGCTCTCTCCGGCTCCCGGAGACGAAGAAGCTGCTTCTTCGCGCAAAGACGATTCTGCCGCTCACAGTGCTCTGCGGTGTGCGCCTTCTGCCGAAAGTGGTCCGGGAGCGGTGCTTTGCTCTGCAGAGCACCGTACCTTCGTCTTTAGCCTCTCTTCTCGTCTACATCTTAGCAAAAAAGCTTTTCCACTATGTCTGGCCAGGAGAAACTGTGCCAGCACAAAAAACATCTCCCATCGTGTTCTAGAGGCTGCACGGAGGTCTGCCGAGTGTTTTGCAAGAAGAGAAAGAAAGTTGTCCAAAACAGCTTGCAATCGAATGTTCATGTGATTACAACAGGCAGGAGAGTGGTCAGGTACTGTTTTCTCTCAGTTGGCAAGCTGCGCACACAATCGCAGTGTTGTACAGCTTGTTTCATCACCTTTGCCAAGTTGCCGCTCTCTCCGGCTCCCGGAGACGAAGAAGCTGCTTCTTCGCGCAAAGACGATTCTGCCGCTCACAGTGCTCTGCGGTGTGCGCCTTCTGCCGAAAAAGGTCCGGGAGCTGTGCTTAGCTCTGCAGAGCACCGTACCTTCGTCTTTAGCCTCTCTTCTCGTCTACATCTTAGCAAAAAGCTTTTCCACTCTGTCTGGCAAGGAGAAACTGTGCCAGCACAAAAAATATCTCCCATCGTGTTCTAGAGGCTGCACGGAGGTCTGCAGAGTGTTTTGCAAGAAGAGAAAGAAAGTTGTCCAAAACAGCTTGCAATCGAATGTTCATGTGAATAGAAAAGGCAGGAGAGTGGTCAGGTACTGTTTTCTCTCAGTTGGCAAGCTGAGCACACAATCGCAGTGTTGTACAGCTTGTTTCATCACCTTTGCGAAGCTGCCGCTCTCTCCGGCTCCCGGAGACGAAGAAGCTGCTTCTTCGCGCAAAGACGATTCTTCCGCTCACTGTGCTCTGCGGTGTGCGCCTTCTGCCGAAAGAGGTCCTGGAGCGGTGCTTAGCTCTGCAGAGCACCGTACCTTCGTCTTTAGCCTCTCTTCTCGTCTACATCTTAGCAAAAAGCTTTTCCACACTGTCTGGCCAGGAGAAACTTTGCCAGCACATAAAACATCTCCCATCGTGTTCTAGAAGCTGCACGGACTTCTGCCGAGTGTTTTGCAAGAAGAGAAAGAAAGTTGTCCAAAACAGCTTGCAATCGAATGTTCATGTGAATAGAAAAGGCAGCAGAGTGGTCAGGTACTGTTTTCTCTCAGTTGGCAAGCTGCGCACACAATCGCACTGTTGTACAGCTTGTTTCATCACCTTTGCGAAGTTGCCGCTCTCTCCGGCTCCAGGAGACGAAGAAGCTGCTTCTTCGCGCAAAGGCGATTCTGCCGCTCACAGTGCTCTGCGGTGTGCGCCTTCTGCCGAAAGTGGTCCGGGAGCGGTGCTTAGCTCTGCAGAGCACCGTACCTTCGTCTTTAGCCTCTCTTCTCGTCTACATCTTAGCAAAAAGCTTTTCCACTCTGTCTGGCAAGGAGAAACTGTGCCAGCACAGAAAACATCTCCCATCGTGTTCTAGAGGCTGCACGCAGGTCTGCCGAGTGTTTTGCAAGAAGAGAAGAAAGTTGTCCAAAACAGATTGCAATCGAATGTTCATGTGAATAGAAAAGGCAGCAGAGTGGTCAGGTACTGTTTTCTCTCAGTTGGCAAGCTGCGCACACAATCGCAGTGTTGTACGGCTTGTTTCATCACCTTTGCGAAGCTGCCGCTCTCTCCGGCTCCCGGAGACGAAGAAGCTGCTTCTTCGCGCAAAGACGATTCTGCCGCTCACAGTGCTCTGCGGTGTGCGCCTTCTGCCGAAAGAGGTCCGGGAGCTGTGCTTAGCTCTGCAGAGCACTCTACCTGCTTCTTTAGCCTCTCTTCTCGTCTACCTCTTAGCAAAAGCTTTTCCACTCTGTCTGGCAAGGAGAAACTGTGCCAGCACAGAAAACATCTCCCATCGTGTTCTAGAGGCTACACGCCGGTCTGCCGAGTGTTTTGCAAGAAGAGAAAGAAAGTTGTCCAAAACAGCTTGCAATCGAATGTTCATGTGAATAGAAAAGGCAGCAGAGTGGTCAGGTACTGTTTTCTCTCAGTTGGCAAGCTGCGCACACAATCGCAGTGTTGTACGGCTTGTTTCATCACATTTGCGAAGCTGCCGCTCTCTCCGGCTCCCGGAGACGAAGAAGCTGCTTCTTCGCGCAAAGACGATTCTTCCGCTCACAGTGCTCTGCGGTGTGCGCCTTCTGCCGAAAGAGGTCCGGGAGCGGTGCTTAGCTCTGCAGAGCACCGTACCTTCGTCTTTAGCCTCTCTTCTCGTCTACATCTTAGCAAAAAGCTTTTCCACTCTGTCTGGCCAGGAGAAACTTTGCCAGCACATAAAACATCTCCCATCGTGTTCTAGAAGCTGCACGGAGATCTGCCGAGTGTTTTGCAAGAAGAGAAAGAAAGTTGTCCAAACAGCTTGCAATCGAATGTTCATGTGAATAGAAAAGGCAGGAGAGTGGTCAGGTACTGTTTTCTCTCAGTTGGCAAACTGCGCACACAATCGCAGTGTTGTACAGCTTGTTTCATCACCTTTGCGAAGTTGCCGCTCTCTCCGGCTCCCGGAGACGAAGAAGCTGCTTCTTCGCGCAAAGACGATTCTGCCGCTCACTGTGCTCTGCGGTGTGCGCCTTCTGCCGAAAGTGGTCCGGGAGCGGTGCTTTGCTCTGCAGAGCACCGTACCTTCGTCTTTAGCCTCTCTTCTCGTCTACATCTTAGCAAAAAGCTTTTCCACTCTGTCTGGCAAGGAGAAACTGTGCCAGCACAAAAAACATCTCCCATCGTGTTCTAGAGGCTGCACGCAGGTCTGCCGAGTGTTTTGCAAGAAGAGAAAGAAAGTTG